>NC_090382.1:70829960-71046856 GCF_036365525.1 Heterodontus francisci | reverse complement strand
GGGGGGCGCGCGAGAGAGGGGGGCGGGAGGGGGGGGGCGCGCGAGAGAGGGGGGGGCGCGCGAGAGAGGGGGGGGCGCGCGAGAGAGGGGGGGGGGGCGCGCGAGAGAGGGGGGGGGCGCGCGAGAGAGGGGGGGGGCGCGCGAGAGAGGGGGGGGGGCGCGCGAGAGAGGGGGGGGGCGCGCGAGAGGGGGGGGGCGCGCGAGAGAGGGGGGGGCGCGCGAGAGAGGGGGGGGGCGCGCGAGAGAGGGGGGGGCGCGCGAGAGAGGGGGGGGCGCGCGAGAGAGGGGGGGGGCGCGCGAGAGAGGGGGGGGGCGCGCGAGAGAGGGGGGGGCGCGCGAGAGAGGGGGGGGCGCGCGAGAGAGGGGGGGGCGCGCGAGAGAGGGGGGGCGCGCGAGAGAGGGGGGGGCGCGCGAGAGAGGGGGGGGGCGCGCGAGAGAGGGGGGGGCGCGCGAGAGAGGGGGGGGCGCGCGAGAGAGGGGGGGGGCGCGCGAGAGAGGGGGGGGCGCGCGAGAGAGGGGGGGGCGCGCGAGAGAGGGGGGGGCGCGCGAGAGAGGGGGGGGCGCGCGAGAGAGGGGGGGGCGCGCGAGAGAGGGGGGGGCGCGCGAGAGAGGGGGGGGGCGCGCGAGAGAGGGGGGGGGCGCGCGAGAGGGGGGGGCGCGCGAGAGAGGGGGGGCGCGCGAGAGAGGGGGGGGGCGCGCGAGAGAGGGGGGGGCGCGCGAGAGAGGGGGGGGCGCGCGAGAGAGGGGGGGGCGCGCGAGAGAGGGGGGGGGGCGCGCGAGAGAGGGGGGGGGCGCGCGAGAGAGGGGGGGGGCGCGCGAGAGAGGGGGGGGGCGCGCGAGAGAGGGGGGGGCGCGCGAGAGAGGGGGGGGCGCGCGAGAGAGGGGGGGGGCGCGCGAGAGAGGGGGGGGGCGCGCGAGAGAGGGGGGGGCGCGCGAGAGAGGGGGGGCGCGCGCGAGAGAGGGGGGGGGCGCGCGAGAGAGGGGGGGGCGCGCGAGAGAGGGGGGGGCGCGCGAGAGAGGGGGGGGCGCGCGAGAGAGGGGGGGGGCGCGCGAGAGAGGGGGGGCGCGCGGAGAGGGGGGGGCGCGCGAGAGAGGGGGGGGCGCGAGAGGGGGGGGGCGCGCGAGAGAGGGGGGGGCGCGCGAGAGAGGGGGGGGCGCGCGCGATAGAAACGAGAACGAGAGAGAGAACGTTCCACACCTATGATTTCCAAGGGCAGATTCCAACACTTTACTTTGGTAGTTTTGCCTGAAAGTGAACTGGTGATGGTGGATGCAACACCACATCAACCACCTCCAAAAATGCTGCCAGAACACATCCGTTCAACTGAGACAAGTAGTAGACATGTTTGGAGCCATGAGCATCAAAATGTGGCAACAGCTACTCCTGAACTGCAGGTCCTTTTGTTCGCAAACACCTCTTAACTTGGGCTGTGATCAGAATGTGTTAAATACTGCGTCATTTCCCACAAGACATTACAAACAGATTCCTAGGCATGGAAAAGAGGAAATTTCTGCCAAAAGATCCACAAATATTTTACTGTGTCTCCCAGTCACCATTGTCATGCAGACCCCCACCTGCCAAGAATGAGTCATATTAATTTTGTCCTATGAACATTGATTTTAAACTGTTGCTTTGAAGGCGGCGGCCTGTTACAAGGGCTGCCAGACACTTAGCTGAAAACATTTGCATACTAACAGACAGTGCTTGTGGAGACAAAAAGACCATTCCTTGATGCATTCAATCCACAGTGGATTTTGATGTGCAGACATTGAGGGTGTAAGGAAGAGCATTCGAGAGACTGCTAAGGTGATGCAATCCACAAAAGCCAGGACTGGTTAAATCAGCTGGTACACGACTAACTGGCCCATCCAGGGATTTTTTGAACTAGCCACAGAGTTTTTGAACGAAGGAAAGACTGTTTGCTCCTGGAGTGAGAAGACCTGTCTGCTCCCATCTCTTTCTCACAAGCCTCTGGACCCACTGAGGACACATGAACTTCAAGAGAAAAAAACACTCCTACATCGAACAAGATTTAAGAAAAATACTGGGCCCCAACGAATAGCAAGATCCACCTACAATCAAGGACTTTATAGTGAGCTCGAAGAACAGTAACCAAAACCATCTTCAGATATTGCCTCAAAATTTTCCACTTTATTGCTTCTGCTCTTTCCTATCTCTATCTGCATGTGTGTTTCGCATATGCATGCTAGTGTGGGCGTGTTGTGTATCCATAGGCGCTAACCGAATTAGAGTTTACGTTTAATAAAGTTCAACCTTTTTTCTTTAAACCTAAGAAACCCTGTTTGGCTAGTTCCTTTGCCATATAATTGGAAGCTAGTGAACAAGGATTCACTAAGGGGGAGCTAACAAAAAAAAGTGTTTTTAAATTTAAACCCTGTTACGGTAAGACCAGGTGAAGGCTGAGAGGGAACCTTAAACCCCTTTCTCACCAGGTTGTAACACCAGAGTTGTACCTTATACACAGATATATTTACAGAAAATCCAAAGCAGAATTGTAAACAGTCTGTTCCTTACTTGTAACTATACCATAACAATTTCCCTTGCAACTACTGGTTGTGCCAACTAGCACTACTATTAACTGGAAATTAAGCTACAATTCTCTCCCTACTTATTTTCATCATTTATGTACCATTGGTTAGCACCGCAGCCTCACAGCTCCAGCGACCCGGGTTCAATTCTGGGTGCTGCCTGTGTGGAGTTTGCAAGTTCTCCCTGTGTTTGCGTGGGTTTCCTCCGGGTGCTCCGGTTTCCTCCCACATGCCAAAGACTTGCTGGTTGATAGGTTAATTGGCCATTATAAATTGCCCCTAGTATAGGTAGGTGGTAGGGAAATATAGGGACAGGTGGGAATGTGGTAGGAATGTAGGATTAGTATAAATGGGTGGTTGATGGTCGGCACAGACTCGGTGGGCCGAAGGGCCTGTTTCAGTGCTGTATCTCTAAACTAAACTAATCTTCAAACAATTCTAAACTGAACTTCAATACGTGTTATTGCACTGTCAACAGAATGTTCAATGGGATTTCATAAACTACCAACATAATCAAAACCAATTTGGAAGGTTACGTAACTAAAAAAAAGCTACAAGTAATGATTTAATTTGATATTATGATGAATACAAATGAAACCTAACCTTTATCTCTTCAAAGAAGTGAGCAGTTTCACCTTCAATGATTGGCTGTAATGTCTGGCCACGACGTTTGGTTGATGGAGAACCCTGGAAGAGATTGGTGAGAAAGAAAATCTTTATCCTGCCTTTTTGAAGATTTGAAAGTAATAAAAGGCCAATGCAGCAATTTGGTCTCCTTGTCATATTAAGATTATCAATGTGAAAACTGATCCCATTCTGAAAACACTTAGATTGATGGTACCACACTACATAATTTAATAATTTACATCCTATAGCTGTAAGCAATTAAATGTGACAAGAAATCAAATCACTTTTTTCAGCAATCCTCATATGGGAAATAAAATGTTCGATTACTAACTGCGGGTGGGAGAATGTATTCAGGGACAATTGCTGAGAAATTCACAAATTCTAATGTTGTTTAATCAGGTGATCTTTCCTCACTTC
Organism: Heterodontus francisci; assembly: GCF_036365525.1. NCBI lineage: Eukaryota > Metazoa > Chordata > Chondrichthyes > Heterodontiformes > Heterodontidae > Heterodontus > Heterodontus francisci. The sequence goes on along the minus strand of NC_090382.1, from coordinate 71,043,262 downwards.
ACTATGCACAAGGCATTTTCTTTGAATTCACAGAATACTAGAATGATACAGGACAGAGGGAGGCCATTTGATAGTCATGCCTGATTACATCTCATCCTTTTACCTTTGGTTCAAGAGCAACAGATCACAAACCAAAGCAGCTTCAAACAGTATCACAAAGACAGAACCAAAGGTTAAAGGTACGAAAGGAAGTTTTCCTTGTACATGAAGTCTGAACCTCTCCCAAAAAAAGCTGAAAGATGATCAACTGTAGGCAATCTAATTTATCATTCAACCATCCTTTATGTATAAATAAATGAATACTATTGCACAGAACCTTCAGTGTGACTGACAACTTACATGCTCGGATTGACTTGGAACTCCAAAAAGCCAAAGCACTTATCAGTATAGATTTTCCAAATGTATTTGCCTCACTACATAGGTGTAAAAATCAGGAAAATCCAACAGGGAAATTGAATGAACACAAGAAATAGGACTAGGAGTAGACCATAGGGCCCCTTGAGCCTGCTCCACAATTCAATACAATCATGGCTGATCTTCTGGCTCAACTCCACTTTCCCACCTGCTCCCCATCTCCCTCAATTCCCTGAAACACCAAAAATCTGTCTATCCCAGCTTTTAATATATTCAACGATGGAGCATCTACAACCTTCTAGGGTACAGAATTCCAAAGATTCACAACCCTTTGAGTGAAGAAATTTCACCCAATCTCAGTCCTAAATAATCGGCCCCTTATCCTGAGACTGTACTCCCTTGTTCTATATTTCCCAAACAGGGAAAACAACCTGTGTCTATCCTGACAAGCCCCTTCAGAATCTTGTATGTTTCAATGAGATCACCTCTCATTCTTCTAAACTTGAGGGTATAGACCAATTTACTCAACCTCTCATCATAGCACAACCCTCTCAACCCAGGAACCAATCTAGTGAACATTCACGGTACCTCATCCAAGGCAAGTACATCCTTCCTTAGATATGGAGACCAAAACTGCACAGTACCCCAGGTGTGGCCTCACCAAAGTCCTATGCAAATATAGAAAGACTTCTTTATGCTTGTACTGCAATCCCCTTGCAATAAACGCCAACATGCCATCTGCCTTCCTAATTGTCTGCTGTACCTGCATGCTAATTTTGTTACTTTTACGAGTACACCCAAGTACATCTTAACAACATTTAAAGGTTTCATGCTTTTTAAAAAAATTCTGCTTTTTTATTAGCAACATAGAAAATAGGAGCAGGAGCAGGCCATTGGGCCCTTCGAGCCTGCTCCGCCATTCATTATGATCATGGCTGATCATCCAACTCAGTAGCCTGTTCCCGCTTTCACCCCATACCCTTTGATCCCTTTAGACCCAAGAGCTATATCTAACTCCTTCTTGAAAACATACAATGTTTTGGCCTCAACTGCTTTCTGTGGTAGTGAATTCCACAGGTTCACCACTCTTTGGGTGAAGTAATTTCTCCTCATCTCAGTCCTGAAAGGTTTACCCTGTATCCTTAGACTATGACTCCTGGTTCTGGACTCTCCCACCATCGGGAACATCCTTCCTGCATCTACCCTGTCAAGTCCTGTTAGAATTTTATAGGTTTCTGAGATCCCCCCTCACTCTTCTGAACTCCAGCGAATATAATCCTAACCGACTCAATCTCTCCTCAGATGTCATTCCCGCCATCCCAGGAATCAGTCTGGTAAACCTTCGCTGCACTCCCTCTATAGCAAGAACATCCTTCCTCAGATAAGGAGACCAAAACTGCACACAAAATTCCAGGTGTGGCCTCACCAAGGCCCCGTATAATTGCAGCAAGACATCCCTGCTCCTGTACTCGAATCCACTCGCTATGAAGGCCAACATACCATTTGCCTTTTTTACCACCTGTTGCTCCTGCATGCTTACCTTCAGCAACTGGTGTACGAGAACACCCAGGTCCCGCTGCATATTCCCCTCTCTGTTTACAGCCGTTCAGATAATAATCTGCCTTCCTGTTTTTGTTACCAAAGTGGATAATCACATTTATCCACATTATACTTCATCTGCCATGCATTAGCCCACTCACTCAACTTGTCCAAATCACCCTGAAGCCTCTCTGCATCCTCCTCACAACTCACCCTCCCACCCAGTTTTGTGCCATCTGCAAATCTGGAGATATTACATTTAGTTCCCTCATCTAAATCATTAACATATATTGTGAATAGCTGGGGTCCTAGCACCGATCCCTGCGGTACCCCACTAGTCACTGCCTGCCATTCGGAAAAAGACCCATTTATCCCTACTCTTTGTTTCCTGTCTGCCAACCAATTTTCTATCCATCGCAATACACTACCCCCAATCCCATGAGCTTTAATTTTACATGCTAATCTCTTATGTGGGACTTTGTCAAAAGCCTTCTGAAAGTCCAAATAAACCACATCCACTGGTTCCCCCTCAAACTCTACTAGTTACATCCTCGAAGAGTTCTAGAAGATTTGTCAAGCATGATTTCCCTTTTGTAAATCCATGCTGACTCTGCCCGATTCTACCACTGTTCTCCAAGTGCTCTGCTATAAAATCTTTGATAATGGATAATGATAATTTTCCCCACTACCGACGTCAGGTTGACTGGTCTATAATTCCCTGCTTTCTCTCTATCTCCCTCCTTAAATAGTGGGGTTACATTAGCTACCCTCCTATCTATAGGAACTGTTCCAGAGTCTATAGAATCTTGGAAGATGACCACCAATGCACCCACTATTTCTAGGGCCACTTCCTTAAGTACTCTGGGATGCATACCATCAGGCCCTGGGGATTTACCGGCCTTCAATCCCATCAATTTCCCCAACACCATTTCTCTACTAATACTGCTTTCTTTCAGTTCCTCTCCCTCACTAAGCTCAGTGTTCCCCAACATTTCTGGTATGATATTTGAGTCCTCCTTTGTGAAGACACAACCAAAGTATGCATTTAGTTGGTCAGCCATTTCTTTATTCCCCAAAATAAATTCCCCTGTTTCTGACTGTAAGGGACCTACATATGACTTCATCAATCTTTTTCTTAATCAAGGCAGCTAATGGAATGCCGGCCTTTACATCTAGAGAACTAGAATAAAATGGAGAAGTTATCATAGAATCGTATATGCTACACTATACAAAACCCTGGTGAGACCACACATGCAGGACTGTGTTCAGTTCAGGGCATCACATCTTAGGAGGGATATGTTGGCCTTGGAGGGAATGCAGCAAAGATTGACTAAAATGATACCTGGACTCCAAGGTTTAAATTGAGAGAGAGATACCCGGTCCCTCATTTAGACACTGAATGCATTTTAATGAGGGAACCAACCCCGGAGCTGGCAAGCAGCCTCCACGATTTTTCCTGCCGTTCTTCCCTTGTGGCGACAGGGCCTCCCGCCGCATGGCTAACTGCAGGGGTGGTGGGATGAGGTCCTTAACTGGGCATCAATTGGTAGCGGGGCCTTCCCACCCAGCACTTAATTTTGGCAGAGGTGAAATTGTGGCGGGGTTCTCCACGCCCACCTCCTTCCCCCCCCACCACCACCACACCCCTGGAGACTGCTCCACCATTCCATAAGATCATGTAGACTCGACTCCACTTTGCTGTCTACGCCCGATACCCTTTGGCTCCCTTGTTTGTCAAGAATCTGTTTACCTCTGCCTTAAAAACATTCAATGACACTGCCTCCACTGCTGTCCTGGGAAGAGAGTTCCACAGACTCACGACCCTCAGAGAAAAAAATTACTCCTCATCTCTGTCTTAAATGGGAGACTCCTAATTTTTTTAACTGTGCCCCCTAGTTTTAGCCTCTCCCACAAGGGGAAACGTCCTTTCAACATCCACCCTGTGAAGTCCCCTCAGGATCTTATATGTTTCAATAAGATCACCTTACATCCTTCTAAGTTCCAATGAATACAGACCCAACCTGTCCAACCTTTCCTCATAAGATAACCCTCTTATCCCAGAAATCAGTCGGGTGAACCTTCTCTGTGCTGTTTCCAATGCAATTATATCCTCTTTTAAGGAAGCTAAAGATGTGCACAATACTCAATACGTGGTCTCACCAATACCCTGTGTAACTGCAACAAAACATCTCAACCTTTATATTCCATTCCCCTTGCAATAAACATTGCATTTGCCTTAATCACTTGCTATACCTGCATACTAACTTTGTGTGCTTACAGCTCTCCCCCACCATGGAGGAGAGTATTAAATTCCCATAGGTTTAAGGTGACCAAGGTTGGGAAATAGATATAAACATTTCAAAAAGACAGACAGAATGGAAAAAGGAGTAGCAGGATAGTAAAGGAGGACTTAAGGACAGTAGTAGGAAAGGATCCTGTCTCAAAAGATCAAGAAGTAGAATTGGTATGGGTGGAGATTAGGAATAACAAGGGTCAGAAAAGGCTGGTGGGAGTTGTTTGTAGGCCCCTCCAACAGTAGCTGCACCACTGGACAGAGCATTAGCAAGAAATAATTGGAGCTTGTAACAAAGGCAATGTAATAATCACGGGGGACTTTAATCTTCACATAGACAGGACAAAGCAAACAGGCAAAGTTAGTCTGGAAGACGAGTTTGTAGAATGCAATTGTGATAGTTCCCTGGAACAATGCGTTGTGGGACCAACTAAGGATAAAGCTATTTTAGATCTAGTATTGTGTAATGAGGCATGTTTAATTAGCAATCTCACAGTAAAAGATCTGTGGGGTGGGGGGGGGCGGGGAATTCCATATTAAGTCCGAGAGCGACATACTCCAGACCCAAACAAGACTCAAACTTAAAGCCAGTTACATAGTTACGAGGGAAGAGATTGCTATGGTTGATTGAGTATAGACTAAAAGGTATGGTGGTAAATAAACAGTGGCAAACATTTAAAGAAACAATTCATAACATTTAACAGAAGCACATTCCATTTAAAAACAAAAACTCAGCAAGAAAGATCAAGCCATGGCTTACTAGGGAGGTGAAGAATAGCATTAGATTAAAAAAGAGCTTTATATTGTTGCCAATAGTAATAAGCCTGAGGACAGGCACAGTTTTAGAAGTTAGCAACAGGCAACCAAAAAATTGATAAAAAAGGGGAAAAAATTGAATGTGAATACGCCAGGAATATAAAAACAGATTGAGAGAACTGTTACAAGTACATAAGATGGAGGAGAGTAGCTAAAGTAAATGCTGCTCCTTTAGAGGCAGAGACAGGGGAAATTGTCAAGGGGAATGAGGAAATAGCAGAAATGTTGAATGAGTATTTTGGATAAGCTTTGAGAGAAGACGATTCAAATTATATACTAGAAATAGAGGGTACCCAAGGGATAATCAGAGTGAGGAATGCAAGGTAATTAATATCAGCAGAGAAAAAGTATTGCAGAAAGTTGAGGGGCTAAAAACTGACAAATCCCCAAGACCTGATGGCCTACATCCTGGGGTTCTAAAAGAGCTAGAAATAGTGGATGTCGATTATGATTTTCCAAAATTCGCTAGATTCTAGAACAGTCCCAGCAGATTGAAAGTTAGCAAATGTAACACAGCTATTCAAGAAAGGAGGGAGAGAAAACAGGGAACTACAGGTCATGAGCCTGACATCAGTTGTTGGGAAAATGCTGGAATCTATTATTAAGGAAATCTTTAACAATCCACTTAGAAAATCATAGCATGATCAGACAGTCAACATGGCTTTACGAAAGGGAAATGGTGTTTGACAAATTTATTTGAGTTTTTGAGGATGTGACTAGTAGGGTAGATAAAGAGGAACCCGATGATGTAGTATACTTGGATTTCCAAAAGGCATTCAATAACATGCTACACAAAGGTTAATATGGAAGATAAGGACACCTGGAGTTGGGTGGAATATATTGGCATGGATGGAGGATTGGTTAACGGACAGGAAGCAGAGTGGGGCATTTTTCAAGTTGGCAGGCTGTAACTAGTGGAGTGCCGCAAGGATCAGTGCTGGGGCCTCAGCCATTTACAATCTATATTAAATGACTTAGACGAAGAGATATAGAGAAATATATCCAAGTTTGCTAACTATGATGCAAAGCTCGGTAGAAATGTAAGCTGTGAGGAGGATACAAAGTGAAACAGACAGGTTAAGTAAATGGGCATCAAGGTGGCAGATGGAGTATAATGTTGGGAAGTACAAAGTCATTTACTTTGTTGGTAACAATAGAAAGCAGAACTTTTTTTTTTTTTTTAAAGGTGTAAACCTTTTAAATGCTGATGTTCAAGAAGGACTTGAGCGTACTCGTTATGGCCACGTGGTGAGACATGGGTGGTTTCCACTGTTCAACTCCCCCCACCTGACTGCAAGAAATGTATTTGTATTAGAATTTAGCCCTTTGGTGTTTTATTTTTCAAATAAACAGACAGTGACAGGTTTGCGTGTAGGTTCTAAAAACAAAGATATATGTTTATTGATCAATACACCTTATCGGAAAGACACACACAGACACACACGAAGAAACAGATAAAGAAGGGAAGGAAGAAGGTAGTTTTTAGTGGGGGGAAAGGTTACGATAAACTTGTTGAATTCTCTTGTGAATCAAGTTCTAGATGGATGTAGGCCTGAGATGATAGTAGATTTCTCTCTTGATTGAAGGTCGTGGGTTACTTCTAGCTCTCACTGCTGTACACTGTGGATGGCATGTTGGCCTTTATTGCAAGAGGGATTGGAGTAGAATAAGAAAGCCTTGCTACAATTGCATAGGGCTTTTGGGAGACTAAATTTTGAGTACTGGGTGCAGATTTGGTCTCCATACTTAAGGACATACTTGCATTGGAGGCAGTACAGCGAAGGTTCACTAGATCACTTCCTGGGATGAGAGGGCTGTCCTATGATGAGAGTCTGACTAAATTGGGCCTATACTCTTTGGCTTTTAGAAGAATGAGAGTGGATCTCATTGAAACATACAAGATTTTGAAGGGGCTTGATGGTAGACAGAGGTTGATTCCTGGCTTGAGAATCTAGAATACAATGACAGAGTCTCTGAATAAGGCTGATCCTTTAGGACTAAGATGAGGAGAAATCTCTTCACTCAGAAGGTTGTGAATTTTTGGAATTGTCTACCTCAGAAGGTTGTGGATGTTCCATTGTCGAGTATATTTAGGGCAGAGATAGATTTTTGGTATCTCAATCAAGGAATATGGGAAGCAGAAGACAACACAAAATAAAATCCCAAGAATAGTAGAAAATCAAGGGGTAAAAGGAGGAACTTAAAACAATCACTGTCACTAGAGGAAAAAGTACTAGGAAAACTAATGGGACTAAAGGCTAACAAGTCCCCTGGACCTGATGGCCTGCATCCAATGGTCTTGAGAGAAGTGGCTGCAGAGCTAGTGCATGCATTGGTTGTAATCTTCCAAAATTCCCTAGATCCTGGAAATGCAAATGTAACACCTCTCCAAGAAATTAGGGAAGACAGAAAGCAGGAAACTATAGGCCAGTTAGCCTAACATCTGTCATTGGGGAAATGCTGGAATTCATTATTGAGTAGTAACAGGACATTAAGAAAATCACAATACAATTAAGCAAAGTCAACATGGTTTTGTGAAAGGAAAATCATGTTTGACAAATTTATTATAGTTCTTTGAGGATGTAACAAGCAGGGTGGATAAAGGGGAACCAGTAGATGTAATGTATTTGGATTTCTAAAAGGCATTCAATAAGGTGCCACATAAAGGTTATTGCACAAGATAAGAGCTCATGGTGTTGGGGATAATATATTAGCATGGACAGAAGATTGGCTAACAGGAAACAGACAGGATAAATGAGTCATTTTGAGGTTGGCAAACTGTAACTAGTGGGGTGCCACAAGGATCAGTGCTGGGGCCTCAACTATTTACAATATATATTAATGACTTGGATGAAGGGACAGAGTGCATTGTAGCCACATTTGCTGACAGTACAAAGATAGGCAGGAAAACAAGTTGTGAGGAGGACACAAAGAGCCTGTAAAGGGCTACTGATAGGGAAACAGATAGATAAGTGAGTGGGATAAGATTTGGCAGATGGAGTATAATGTGGGAAAATGTGAGGTTGTCCATTTTGATGGGAAGAATAGAAAAGCAGATGATTTAACTGGAGAGAGACTGCAGAACATGGCGTACAGAGACACCTGGGTGTCTTCATACATTTTTTATTCGTTCGGGGGATGTGGGCATCGCTGGCCATGCCAACATTTATTACCCAATACTAATTGCCCTCGAGATAATGCTGATGAGTTGCCTTCTTGAACCACCGTAGTCCCAGGGGTGTAGGTACATCAACAGTCCTGCTAGGAAGGGAGTTCCAGGACTTTGACCCAGCAACAGTGAAGGAAAGGCGATATAGTTCCAAGTCAGGATGGTGTGCGCCTTGGAGGGTAACTTGCAGGTGGTGATGTTTCCATTCATCTGCTGGCCTTGTCCTTCTAGGCAGTAGAGGCCACAAGTTTGGAAAGTGCTGTCAAAGGAGCCTTGGTGAGTTGCTGTAGTGCATCTTAAAGATGGTACATACTGCTGCCACTGTGCATCGGTGGTGAAGGGTGCGAATGTCGAAGGTGGTGGATGGGGTGCCAAGCAAGCGGGCTGCTTTGTCTTGGATGGTGTAGAGCTTCTGGAGAGTTGTTGGAGCTGCACCCATCCAGGCAAGTGGAGAGCATTCCATCACACTCCTGATTTGCGCCTTGTAGATGACGGACACGCATTGGGGACACAGGAGGTGAGTTACATGCCACAAATTCCCATCCTTTGACCTGCTCTTGTAGCCATTGTATTTATGTGGCTGGTCCAGTGCAGTTTCTGGTCAATGGTAACCCGCAGAATGTTGATAGTGGGGGATTCAGCAATGGTAATGCCATTGAACATCAAGGGAAGATGATTAGATTCTCTCTTGTTTGAGATGGTCATTGTCTGGCACTTGTGTGGCGTGAATGTTACTTGCCACTTATCTGCCCAAGTCTGGATATTGTCCAGGTCTTGCTGCATTTTTACAAAGACTGCTTTAGTATCTGAGGAATTGCGAATGGTGAACATTGTGCAATCAGCGAGCATTCCCACTTCTGACCTTATGATTGAAGGAAGGTTATTTACGAAGCATGGTTCCGTCTAGGACATTGCCCTGAGGAGCACCTGCAGTGAAGTCCTGGAGCTCAGATGATTGACCTCCAACAACCACAACCATCTTTCCTTGTGCTAGGTATGACTCCAAACAGCAGAGAGTTTTCCCCCTTGATTCCCATTAACTCCAGTTTTGCTAGGGCTCCTTGATGCCATACTTGGTCAAATGCTGCCTTGATGTCAAGGGCAATCACTCTCACCTCACCTCTGGAGTTCAGCTCTTTTGTCCATGTTTGGACCAAGGCTGTAATCACATCAGAAGCTGAGTGGCCCGGGCAGAACCCAAACTGAGCATCAGTGAGTAGGTTATTGCTGAGCACGTGCCACTTGATAGCATTGTCGACGACTGTTTCCATCATTTTGTCGATGATCGAGAGTAGATTGATGGGTTGGTAATTGGCCACATTGGATTTGTCCTGCTTTTTGTGGACTGGACATACCTGGACAATTTTACACATTGACGAGTAGATGCCAGTGTTGTAGCTGTACTGGAACAGCTTGGCTAGGGATGTGGCTAGCTCTAGAGTACACTCAGTACTATTGCTGGAGTGTTGTCAGGACCCATAGTCTTTGGAGCATCCAGCGTCTTCAGCTGTTTCTTGATATCACATGGAGTGAAATCGAATTGGCTGAAGACAGGCATCTGTGATGCTGGGAACTCAGGAGGATGCAGAGGTGGATCATCCACTTGGCATGTCTGGCCAAACAATGGATGTAAATGCTTCAGTCTTGTCTTTTGCACTGATGTGCTGGGCTCCCCCATCATTGAGGATGGGGATATTTGTGGACCCTCCTCTTCCAGTTAGTTGCTTAATTGTCCACCACCATTCACGACTGGATGTGGCAGGACTGCAAAGCTTAGATCTGATCTGTTGATTATGGGATCGCTTAGCCCAGTCTATCGCATGCTGCTTCTGCTTTTGGCATGCAAGTAGTCCTTGCTGTAGCTTCACCAGGCTCACACCTCATTTTTAGGTATGCCTGGTGCTGCTCTTGGCATGCCCTCCTGCACTCTTCATTGAACCAGGATTGGTTCCCTGGCTTGATGGTAGTGGTAGAGTAGGGGAGGTTACTCTACAGGGCATTGGTGAGACCAAACCTAGAGAACTGCATATAGTTTTGGTCTCCTTATTTAAGGAGAGATATACTTGCATTGGAGGCAGTTCACTGTAATCATGGCTGATCTTCTGCCTCAACTCCACTTTCCTGCCTGTAAGAACATAAGAACTAACAGGAGTAGGCCATTTGGCCCCTCAAGCCAGCTCCGCCATCCAATAAGATCATGGCTGATCTGACTGTGGCCTTAACAATCAGATTGTTACTAGGTTGATTCCTGGGATGAAGGGGTTGTATTTCGAGGAAAGGTTGAACAGCACGTGCCTATACTCACTGGAGTTTAGAACAATGAGAGCTGATCTTATTGAAATGTATAAGATTCTGATGGGGATTGACAAGGTAGATGCTGGGAGGATTAATACCCTCGGGGGAATCTAGAACTAGGTGGCACAGTTTCAGAATAAGGGGCATCCTATTTAAGATGGAGATAAGGCAAAATTTCTTCTCTCAGAGGTTTGTTAATCTTTGCAATTCTCTACCCCAATACCCCACAGAACAGTGGAGGCTGGGTCATTGAATATATTCATGGCTGAGTTAGACAGATTTTTGATCTATAAGGGAATTGAGGGTTATGAGGGGGTGAGGGGGAGGGGTGCAGGCAGGAAAGCGGTGTTAAGGCCACAAATCAGATCAGCCATGATCTTATTGGATGGTGGAGCTGGCTTGAGGGGCCAAATGGCCTACTCCTGTTAGTTCTTATGTTCTTACAGGCAGGAAAGTGCAGTTGAGGCAGATCAGCCATGATTACACTGAACAGAGCAGACCTGAGGGGACGTATCATCTACCCCTGCTCCTATTTCTTATGTTTTGTTCTTAAATAGGTTACTCCTGTTCCCATACTCCTCCGTTCCTATGTTGACAACACCCATCTCTACTTCAACTCCAACTCATTCAATCCCTCTGCTGTGTCGGTGTTTCCAGATCACCTGTCCTACATCCAGCAATTAAACATTGCAAAAACCAAAGCCACTGTCTTTTGCCTCTGCCGCAAACTCTGTTCTCTTGCCACCAATTCCTTCCCCCTCCCTGGCCACCGTCTCAGGTTGAACCAGATTGATTGCAACCTCAACGTCCTCTCTGACCCGAAACTGAGTTTCTGATCCCATAATCTCACCATCACCAAGACCACCTACTTCCACAATATCATTTGTCTCCATCCCTGCCTCAGTCTATCTGTTGCTGAAAGCCTCATCCATGTTTTTGTTACCTCTAGACTAGACTATTCCAATATCCTCCTGGCTGGCCTCACAACTTGCACCCTCCATGAACTTGAACACATCCAAATTCTCTGCTGCCTATATCCTAACTCGCACCAAATCCCATTCATCCATCACCCTTGTGCTCACTGATCTAGACTGGCCCTCAGCCGCGAATGCCTTCATGTTAAAATTCTCATCATCATGTTCAAATCGGTATTCATGGCCCTATCCCATCCTATCTCTGTAACCTCCTCTAGCCCTACAACTCACAGCACTGTGTTCCTCCAACTCTGGCCTGTTGTCCATGTCCCACTTCCTTCACCCCAACATTGGCAGCCATGTCTTCACCAGTCTACACCCCAAGCACTGGAATTCCTTCCCTAAATCTTTCTGCCTCTCTCCTCTCCTTCAAAACGCTCTTTAAAGTCTACCTCTTTGACCAAGCATTTGGTTACCTGTCTTAATGTCTCTTTTTCTGGCTCAGTGTCAAGTTTTATCTGATTATTCTGTTGTGAAGTGCCTTGGGATGTTTCACTATGTTAAAGGCACTGGATAACAAGTTATTGTTAATTGTTACTTTGAAGGAGATTCACACTTACAATAACTGGTATTGTGCTTGCTTTGGCCAACATCTGCTTCACAAGTCGGTATCTATCATATAAAGGCTTCACTAGCTGCCTTTCTTCCCTAGTGACCTGGAAAATTAGATAGGCCTCATTAAATATTGAACACTAAGCAGGACAGCAAACTGCTAAGTACATTAGCATATACTCTTACAGGATAATTAATGACAAAACTCCTTTCATAAATGGTTCTATTGTCTCTCAGTATCTATACTAAACAGTTAATATACTGAACAATTGTCACTAATTTTACTCTTAAAATAACTCAATGTTATTTTATGACTTTTTTCATTCATTCATGTAACTTAATTGATACCAGGATATACAATCAAATAGGTCTAGAGTCTAATCCCAGGTTTCAGTTTCAGATATCATTTACAAATCATTCCAGCTTGCAATGCTATCTGAATCCTTTGGTCCTCAAAAAGGGTCAGACTTCCAAGTATTCAATTTTTATTTGTCAATATTTGCCAATATTAAGTTGTTTTCACCCCAAAGGCTGTAACTGTACATCCCAAAATAAAATTTCACATGGACAGTCATAGTTACAGAATTAACAGTCTAAAAATAGAAATTCTTGATGCACTTAACCTAACACCAAAAATAACATTACCTCCAGATTTGCATGCCATTTTGTATACTTCTCCAGTCAGCTCCAAAATATTTTGCTTTGCAACTGCACAAATTTCACTCCTCACTTGATAAAGATTGATATTTCATATTGAAGTACACTCTTAAATTAACGCAATGCCTGGCATTCAAGTTTAGATTTAAAAAGTGCCAATAATTATCCTGGATCAACAAGTCCTAAAAATAGGCAAAAATAAATATACCGGATGTCCATGAATGCTCTCAAAATATAACAGACTCTTCTGAAGGGCTATCTTCTCTGCTGTTAAATGGTTTTGTCTCATTTCCTGTTAGAGTATAATTAGATACAATTGGAATTAAAACAAGTGACATTACAATGGCAACACTCAACATACCAAATGTTGTAAACCAATTTGTCAGCTCTAACCTTGTGCACTGTTTCCATTTCCATTTTAAATAGTCAGTCAATCTGGTTCAATTTTGATTTTTCCCTTTTGATAGATTAAAATTAAGGATTTTTTCATATTGTAAGTGTGTTGTGCTGTACTGTTTTGTCCTCAGTCCTCGACATGAGGCAGGAAGGAAGTACCAACCTGCCCAGGAAACTGCTATATATTTAAACTACTCTATTAATAAATTAAGCCTTAAATCTCTACAAAAAGCTACACTATTTCATGAGTAGAGTCAGTCCAAAATGTTCAGCTACAACTGTGCAGCACATACACTACATTTAATCCATCAGCACAGTACTGTCAAATCAGATTTTTTTTTTTTGAAAGTTATGATTACATATGAAATGGGAACAAGTGGGATTTGTACTTGTTGCTGTACTAGATCAACCAAATTCTGCAGGCAAAAGGCTACTGTCTAAACAATACCTTAATATCCTCTGGCCAGTCTTCCTCAGCTCGTTTTTCTTTAAGTCTTTTTAGGATTGTTTCTAATGTTGCTTCCTTAGATGGCTTTTTCTCCTTCTCGAATGTTTCTTTATATACATCTCTTTGTTCATGTTCTAAACAAGAACCAAAGCTCTTTGGAAGAGTATTGCTGCGCGGGCGTATTATAGGTAGAATTTCTAAATCGTTTTCTGAAGTTTTATATTTTGCATCTGTTATGAGAGTACAAACAAAAACATATTGCTCAGTTGTTTATAGTTTACATATATGTACTCTGTATTCAAATCACATCAAGTTCCAATTTATAGTGGCTGCTGCATCACCTTGAACACAGTACGTAAGAATTTTGTACTTTGAATATTACCCATTACAGGGCGTAATCATGTTGCTGATGCTGTGGTTTAGATTGCTATAGCAATCCTAGCTGGATGTGTAAAGATTTTTTTAAAAATCGTAAGCTTAACTAGTTGCATTGTAGATGGGACCACATTGATTTTATAAAACTTCAGGCTTTGAATAAGAACTGTAACTTTGTCCAATGTGATGCTCACCTCAAAAATGGGACCCAAGATGCAGAGTAAGATGGGTAATAAATTAAATTCACAAAGATGAAAATAGAAACAATTAGAAATAACAGTTAATGCAATGAAAGTGGGGCAGAATAGTAAAGGGAATAAGGAAAACAAGAGGTTAGGCGCTACAAATGTGAACATGTAACTATATATTCTTGAGACTGGTAGCAAAGTGTACAGAAGGCATGTACATTCAGGGTGGGGCGGCGCAGTGGTTAGCACCGCAGCCTCACAGCTCCACGGACCCGGGTTCAATTCTGGGTACTGCCTATGCGGAGTTTGCAAGTTCTCCCTGTGACCACGTGGGTTTTCGCCGGGTGCTCCGGTTTCCTCCCACATGCCAAAGACTTGCAAGTGATAGGTAAATTGGCCATTGTAAATTGCCCTTAGTGTAGGTAGGTGGAAGGGAATATGGGATTACTGTAGGGTTAGTATAAATGGGTGGTTCTTGGTCGGCACAGACTTGGTGGGCCGAAGGGTCTGTTTCAGTGCTGTACCTCTAAAAAAAAAAGGATGACACTAAGGTAGGTGGAGTTGTGGATAGTGCCGATGGATGTTGTAGGGTACAGAGGGACATAGATAGGCTGCAGAGCTGGGCTGAGAGATGGCAAATGGAGTTTAATGCGGAAAAGTGCGAGGTGATTCACTTTGGAAGGAGTAACAGGAATGCAGAGTACTGGGCTAATGGGAAGATTCTTGGTAGTGTAGATGAACAGAGAGATCTTGGTGTCCAGGTGCATAAATCCCTGAAGGTTGCTACCCAGGTTAATAGGGCTGTTAAGAAGGCATATGGTGTGTTAGCTTTTATTAGTAGGGGGATCGAGTTTCGGAGCCACGAGGTCATGCTGCAGCTGTACAAAACTCTGGTGAGACCGCACCTGGAGTATTGCGTGCAGTTCTGGTCACCGCATTATAGGAAGGATGTGGAAGCTATGGAAAGGGTGCAGAGGAGATTTACTAGGATGTTGCCTGGTATGGAGGGAAGGTCTTATGAGGAAAGGCTGAGGGACTTGAGGTTGTTTTCGTTGGAGAGGAGGAGGAGGAGAGGTGACTTAATAGAGACATATAAGATAATCAGAGGGTTGGATAGGGTGGATAGTGAGAGTCTTTTTCCTCGGATGGTGATGGCAAACACGAGGGGACATAGCTTTAAGTTGAGGGGTGATAGATATAGGACAGATGTCAGAGGTAGTTTCTTTACTCAAAGAGTTGAAATGGCAAGCAACCGGAAGCTCAGGGTCCTGCTTGCGGACTGAGCGGAGATGTTCCGCAAAGCGGTCTCCCCAATGTAGAGGAGACCACATTGAAAGAAGTACAAGTAAATCGCTGCTTCACCTGAAAGGAGTGTTTGGGGCCTGGGATAGTGAGGAGAGAGGAGGTAAATGGGCAGGTGTTAGAGGTTCGGTGGGGCTGAGATGGAAGACTGAATCTGAAGATGGGAAGATGTGTTGGGAGAATCTGAGCAGGTGGTGGAATGGATGGGGATGGTTGGCCTGAGTTTAGAGACCCTGAGGTGGATGAGGGTGAACAAGGGAAAATCAGATCTGGGAACAGTAGACGATGCTCCAATGTAAGAAACAGTCAGGGGGAAGATGGGTGTTAAAGGCCCTAAATTTTGAACCGCCTGCTTATTAGTTGATGTGGAGCAACCGGAAGCATGCAACTCTGAGGAATAGCGGTACTAATGGGCATGGGAGTTGTAGTTGAGAGGTATGTTTCATGGAAAAATTAATGCTGCAGTGCCACACAGCTGTGAAATTTGGATAGGAAGATTAAATAAACACCATATGTCCGCCATTGAAATCAATGGGGAGCTTCAAGCATTGCAGCAGTACTATGAATGATAGAAAATAGTGAAATATAAAGTGTTACAGGAAGTGTGCACATATGCAAAACTTTTAATATCACAATATATATATTGAAACCTATACACTTCATTCCCCTTCATCTCTCTTATCCTTAAACTGTCACAAGTGCCTTTGCCTTTCCCTCTTACCTTAAACATCTTTGCCTCCCCAGCAGTCATTCCTACTATCCGCCCTGCCTCCCCCCCCACTCCCCCCAGCCCCACAAGCCAAACATCCATCCAGTGCTTTCCTACCATGTTTTAGAATTAGAACATTACAGCGCAGTACAGGCCCTTCGGCCCTCGATGTTGCGCCGACCTGTGAAACCATCTGACCTACACTATTCCATTTTCATCCATATGTCTATCCAATGACCACTTAAATGCCCTTAAAGTTGGCGAGTCTACTACTGCTGCAGGCAGGGCGTTCCACGCCCCTACTACTCTGAGTAAAGAAACTACCTCTAACATCTGTCCTATATCTATCACCCCTCAACTTAAAGCTATGTCCCCTCGTGTTTGCCATCACCATCCGAGGAAAAAGACTCTCACTATCCACCCTATCTAACCCTCTGATTATCTTATATGTCTCTATTAAGTCACCTCTCCTCCTCCTCTCCAACGAAAACAACCTCAAGTCTCTCAGCCTTTCCTCGTAAGACCTTCCCTCCATACCAGGCAACATCCTAGTAAATCTCCTCTGCACCCTTTCCAAAGCTTCCACATCCTTCCTATAATGCGGTGACCAGAACTGCACGCAATACTCCAGGTGCGGTCTCACCAGAGTTTTGTACAGCTGCAGGATGACCTCGTGGCTCCGAAACTCGATCCCCCTACTAATAAAAGCTAACACACCATATGCCTTCTTAACAGCCCTATTAAATCCCTGAAGGTTGCTACCCAGGTTATGTACCTGGACACCAAGATCTCTCTGTTCATCTACACTACCAAGAATCTTCCCATTAGCCCAGTACTCTGCATTCCTGTTACTCCTTCCAAAGTGAATCACCTCACACTTTTCCCCATTAAACTCCATTTGCCATCTCTCAGCCCAGCTCTGCAGCCTATCTATGTCCCTCTGTACCCTACAACATCCTTCGGCACTATCCACAACTCCACCGACCTTCGTGTCATCCGCAAATTTACTAACCCACCCTTCTACACCCTCTTCCAGGTCATTTATAAAAATGACAAACAGCAGTGGCCCCAGAACAGATCCTTGCGGTCCACCATTAGTAACTAAACTCCAGGATGAACATTTGCCATCAATCACCACCCTCTGTCTTCTTTCAGCTAGCCAATTTCTGATCCAAAGCACTAAATCACCTTCAACCCCATACTTCCGTATTTTCTGCAATAGCCTACCGTGGGGAACCTTATCAAACGCCTTACTGAAATCCATAGACACCACATCCACTGCTTTACCCTCATCCACCTGTTTGGTCACCTTCTCAAAAAACTCTAAGGTTTGTGAGACACGACCTACCCTTCACAAAACCGTGCTGACTATCGCTAATGAACTTATTCTTTTCTAGATGATTATAAATCCTGTCTCTTATAACCTTTTCCAACATTTTACCCACAACCGAAGGAAGGCTCACAGGTCTATAATTACCACCATTCAATATCATAGCTGATCATCCAAACTCAGTACCCTGTTCCCACTTTCTCCCCGTATCCCTTGATTTATATCTAACTCTTTCTTGAATATATTTAATGATTTGGCCTCAACTGCTTTCTGTGGTAGAGAATTCCACAGGTTCACCACTCTCTGGGTGAAGAAACCTCTCCTCATCTCAGTCTAAATGGCTTACCCCCTTATCCTTAGACTATGACCCCTGGTCCTGGACTCCCCCGCCATCGGGAACATCCTTCCTCCATCTAATCTGTCCAGTCTGGTTAGAATTTTGTAGGTTTCTATGAGATCCCCGCTCATGCTTCTAAATTCTAGTGAATACAAGCCTAATCGACCCAATCTCTCTTCATACGTCAGTCCTGCCATCCCAGGAATCAGTCTGGTGAACCTTCACTGCACTCCCTCCATAGCAAGAACATCCTTCCTCAGATAATGAGACCAAAACTGCACACAATACTCCAGATGTGGTCTCACCAAGACCTTGTATAATTGCAGCCAAGATATCCTTGCTCCTGTTCTCGAATCCTCTCACTATGAAGGCCAACATACCATTTGCCTACTTAACTGCCTGCTGCACCTGCATGCTTACTTTCAGCGACAGGTGCACAAGGACACCCAGGTCTCGCTGCACCTCCCCCTTTCCCAATCTATCGCCGTTCAGATAATAATCTGCCTTTCTGTTTTGGCCACCAAAGTGGATAACCTCACATTTATCCATATTATACTGCATCTGCCACGTATTTACCCAATATGAAAGGCACAATTCAACATGGTGGCTCATCAGACCCCTTTCCTATCCTGAGTGGCATGAAACAGGGCTGTGTTCTCGCACCCACACCTTTTGGGATTTTCTTCTCCCTGCTGCTTTCACATGCGTTCAACTCCTCTGAAGAAGAAATTTTCCTCCACACAAGATCAGGGGGCAGGTTGTTCAACCTTGCCCGTCTCAGAGCCAAGTCCAGAGTACGGAAAGTCCTCATCAGGGAACTCCTCTTTGCCGACGAAGCTGCTTAAACATCTCACACTGAAGAGTGCCTGCAGAGTCTCATGGACAGGTTTGCGGCCGCCTGCAATGAATTTGGCCTAACCATCAGCCTCAAGAAAACGAACATCATGGGGCAGGACGTCAGAAATGCTCCATCCATCAATATTGGCAACCACACTCTGGAAGTGGTTCAAGAGTTCACATACCTAGGCTCAACTATCACCAGTAACCTGTCTCTAGATGCAGAAATCAACAAGCGCATGGGAAAGGCTTCCACTGCTATGTCCAGACTGGCCAAGAGAGTGTGGGAAAATGGCGCACTGACACGGAACACAAAAGTCCAAGTGTATCAAGCCTGTGTCCTCAGTACCTTGCTCTATGGCAGCGAGGCCTGGACAACGTATGTCAGCCAAGAGCAACGTCTCAATTCATTTTATCTTCGCTGCCTCCGGAGAATACTTGGCATCAGGTGGCAGGACCGTATCTCCAACACAGAAGTCCTCGAGGTGGCCAACATCCCCAGCTTATACACACTACTGAGTCAGCGGCGCTCGAGATGGGTTGGCCATGTGAGCCGCATGGAAGATGGCAGGATCTCCAAAGACGCATTGTACAGCGAGCTCGCCACTGGTATCAGACCCACCGGCCGTCCATGTCTCCACTTTAAAGACGTCTGCAAACGCGACATGAAGTCCTGTGACATTGATCACAAGTCGTGGGAGTCAGTTGCCAGCGTTCGCCAGAGCTGGCGGGCAGCCAGAAATGCGGGGCTAAAATGTGGCGAGTCGAAGAGACTTAGCAGTTGGCAGGAAAAAAGACAGAGGCGCAATGGGAGAGCCAACTGCGTAACCACCCGACAAACAAATTTCTCTGCAGCACCTGTGGAAGAGCCTGTCACTCTAGAATTGGCCTTTATAGCCACTCCAGGCGCTGCTCCACACACCACTGACCACCTCCAGGCGCTTACCCAATGTCTCTCGAGATAAGGAGGCCAAAGAACGAACTGCATCCGCCATGTATTTACCCACTCACTCAACCTTTCCAAATCACACTGGAGCTTCTCTACATCCTCCTCACAGCTCACACTCCCACCCAGCTTTGTGTCGTCTGCAAACTTAGATATATTACATTTAATTCCCGCATCCATATCATTAATATATATTGTGAATAGCTGGGGTCCTAGCACTGATCCCTGCAGTACCCCACTAGTAATTGCCTGCCACTCGGAAAAAGACCCCTTTATTCTGACTTGTTTCCTGTCTGCCAACCAGTTCTCTATCCATGTCAGTACCTTACCCCCAATTCCATGTGCTTTAATTTTGCATGCTAATCTCTTATGTGGGACCTTATCGAAAGCCTTCTGAAAGTCCAAATATACCACATCCACTGGTTCTCCCTTATCTCTTCTACTAGTTACATCCTCAAAAAAGTCCAGTAGATTTGTCAAGCATGATTTCCCTTTCGTAAATCCATGTTGACTTTGTCCAATTGTTTTCCAAGTGCTCTGCTACTACATCTTTTATAATGGACTGTAGCATTGAGTTCGATTTCATTTTTTTCTTTACATGTTTTTCATTGAAAAGAAATAAAGTAAGAAGTTTTCATTCGATCGCTCATTCATACTTTAAAGTTTGCTGAAGTCTGAGGGAGCTAATACGGGCTCATTCACAAAGATGGCTTTCAATTTTTTGAAACGCCTCCTCTCCATATCTTTGCTTTTTGTGTTGGTGCCTCTATTAGTGGGGCGGCTAGGATGTTGAAGTTTAGGACCAATACCTCTCAATACGGCATCGTAGGGATTCCCCAAACTGCAGAACATTAGTGTCTAATACGGTGGAATAAGTTCTGGAAGGCAAGTTGTCAGTAGACATTCCTGGTTTCAGCATTTCTTCCTGAATAGCGTCAGGTACAGGTACAGTGACAGAACTAGCAGGAAAAGAGCAAATCCCATTGTTACCTTGGTTTAACGCCTTCATTTTGTTCTGATTGCTGGATATTATTCTGATAAAATTCAGGTAGATCTGTGCTCTTTTTGTAACTTTACGTACAAGCAGATTCACCAAGCTAGCTGAGCTCATTGATGGATTCAGATCCACCTCCATCCCAGGTAGGAACAGAAGATGAGCAGGCCTTTGGTGAAGGTGCTCCTGCTCCAGGTACACTCTCTCTGTATGAGTCCCCTAAGTCCTCTTGAAGCACACCTCTAATTACAGATATGGCTTCACTGAACAGCAAGTCAGGGCCACTGGGAAAGCCTTGATAGTGTAACCATTATAGGAGTGTTTTCACATGTCTCTGGTAAATTATGGACAATGGATGCTGGCTGTACTTTCTGACTGACCATTAATGTTGTATTTGCTGTATGAGTGCTAGTCTGATAACTGATCAAATGCGCACCTTGGACTGTAGACCCATGCTTAGCAGAGTGCTGAGGAATCTGCAGGGGAATAGCAGGTGGTATGGGTCCATTTGGCTTCAGGATCAGGACAACAGGGAAACTTCAACCACCTCGGCCAGGCTCAACTACATCCTTATGAAGCATGTACTTGATTTCCTGTCTAACATCAGCTAGCTTGTCAGGGCTCAGCCGGCAAGGATCCCACCTGAAAAGTGGCATTTCTCCCATAAATTGCTAGGGTGGTACACCCTGGCTGTTAGTTACAGATCTCTTTCAATTTTTGTTTTTGGCTTTTTCACCAGGGTTGACATGTCTTCCCGCTGCTTTTATGTTAGGTGTGCCAGCTGGGTGGTT
Organism: Heterodontus francisci; assembly: GCF_036365525.1. NCBI lineage: Eukaryota > Metazoa > Chordata > Chondrichthyes > Heterodontiformes > Heterodontidae > Heterodontus > Heterodontus francisci. The sequence continues at coordinate 71,021,960 of NC_090382.1, read as the reverse complement.
AAGTCTTTTTAAACTTCTGTTTGCCAGTCTGGTAGCCAGGGGTTCAACTGGGGTCTCCTCCTCCTCGACTGACTCCTCCTGACTGCCCTCAGGTATTTCCACCCTCTGGCAAACACTCACCGGTTGACTGGGCTTGGTTTTGGGCAGTGGTCTCACACAGTCTATCAAAATTTGTTTAAAGGGTTTGCCAAATGGCAGAATGGATTTGAGGGGGGGGGGGGCAGTTTAATTGTGGCCTGAAGTTTTCCTGCAACTGGGCAAACAAGGCAGGTTTTGCAATATTTGACCGGAGGAGAGGCCAGAAAATGTGCTTATTTACTTGGGTTAACATTTTTAAGAGTGTCCAGCCATCAGGATAGCATGGGCTATCTGAAGAATTTCTTACTGGAATTTTGGGGGCACTACAATCTGGTGGAGCACTGTCCACTCCTCCACAGGTCTCCCGGGAGGTCTCCGCTTTCACATTACTACCCCAGATAGCAAGTAGTAACACTCAGCGATCGGGGTGGCCTCTGCCAGAGCACAGTCTTTGAATATTTTTAAGGCAGAGGTAGAATTAAGGTAGATTCTTGATAAGCAAGGGGGTGAAAGGTTATCAGGGGGTATGTGGGAATGTGGAGCAATCAGTTCAGCCATGAACTTAATGAATGGTAGAGCAGGCTCGAGGGGCCAAGTGGCCTTCTTCTGCTCCTAATTTGTATCTCCGTATGGAAGATCCCTGGTACTTCCTCCTGTAGTTGATGGGTTTCCCTGGGCTTGTCTAGGATTATAGGGGCTGCTATTATCTTGCTGCCAGCCAAATCATTTCCCAGTCGAAAGTCTATCCCTGCTACTGGCAATTCTGGGACAATTCCCATGGTTATGGGGCCTGAGACTAGGTCACGTTTAGATAGACCCGATGGAGGGGAACAGACAGGTAACCTCCTCTCATGCCACTGATCAGGGCCTTGGCTTTCATAGATGTTTTAGGGGGAAGGTTTAGGCTGTTCTCTAACATTAAAGGACTGAGTCACCCCTGTATCCCTGAGCAGTACATGGACTTGCTCATCTCCTGGGAAGGATAGGGGGACACAGGTCCTTCTAGGTTAAAACTCCGGTAACTCTTGGAGAATTTGTCCGGTCCAGCCACAAAGAGCGAAATACCCTCAGAGGGTCTAGGCTCTACCATGAGGGACTCTGCCAGGCCTGCTACGCTCTTTACTGGGGTATCCTCCTTGGGACCACCCTTGCGGAGACCTATTAGACCCACTGGTTTTCCCTTTAGCCTCCAGCATTCTGACCTGGAGTGACCCACTTTGTTGCAGTGGGAGTACACTGGTCTCCGGGGTTTCTCTGTGGGCTTGGGGTGGACTCTTTGCACCCTTGTGTGTACTCCCTTTTCCAGGTGTACCTCCCTTTTTATCCTTCCCCTTGTTTTGGGGGTGGCTTTGGAAGGATCTGCCTGAGATGCAAGGCCTATGTGTGAGGTCATAGCTATCGGCAGCAACTGCAGCCTCTCTAGCTGTGTGGACTCTAAGCTCCTCCAAGTACACTCTTAGGTTGGGGGTAGGCAATTTTTAAACACCTCCAGCAACATTAGTTCACATAATTCCTTGTTGGTGCATTGTATTTTTACAGATCAGACCCACCGGTCAAGAGCGATTTGCTTTCGTCTTTCGAGTTCTAAATAAGTCTGCATGGGTTTCTTTTGAACATTCCTGAATTGCTGGTGATATGCCTCCAGGACCAACTCATAAGCACCAAGGATAGCAGCTTTGATCTGCTCGTAATTAGCAGACATTTCAAGGGTCAGCATTGTATAGACCTTTTGGGCCTTCCCTATTAACCGACTCTGCATCATTTCTTATGGCCGTCGTAGCTGTGCAGTTACCTTTTTAAAAGTAGCAAAGAAGGATTCCACCTCACTCTCTCCAAATTTTGGTATGAACTTAGCATACCTAAGAGCCTCAAAGCATGATTCTGGGTTAGGGAGATTTATTTATTATATTTATTTATTATTTATTTCGAGATACATCACTGAAACAGGCCCTTCAGCCCACCGAGTCTGTGCCGACCAACAACCACCCATTTATACTAATCCTACATTAATCCCATATTCCCTACCACATCCCCACCATTCTCCTACCACCTACCTACACTAGGGGCAATTTACAATAGCCAATTTACCTATCAATCTGCAAGTCTTTGGCTGTGGGAGGATACCGGAGCACCCGGCGGAAACACACGCAGACACAAGGAGAACTTGCAAACTCCGCACAGACAGTATCCAGAACTGAACCCGGGTCGCTGGAGCTGTGAGGCTGTGGTGCTAACCACTGTGGCGGTTACTGGGTGAAGTGAGATTTTCCCTAGCAGCCTCCAACTCTCTGCTTGAGCCTTCAGCAACATTTCCAATTTTTGTAGCTGGAAAACCCTTTCTCACTCCTCGCTCTCTATGCGTTTTTCTTTCCTCTCTCTCTTTCTCTCTGCTTTTCTCTTTCCTGAAACTCCAGTTGCATCCCGAGTTTTGCCAGCTCCATTCTGGCCATGGGAGATGCATCAGATTCAGGACTTAATCCCTCATCTACCTGTTTTGGAATGGGACTGTGTCCTAAGTGCTTAGGACCTCAGTTCGTTTTACCTTTCTGGGCAAATTCACTTGCATCTCCCCAGCTATAGCTTTTAACTGGTCTGCACTCAGGGTTGCCAATGTTTCAGCAGTTACATCACCTTGCCCCAAAAACATCTTTAGAAAATAGCACATTTTGGTTCAATGCAAGAGTAAGAGGGTTTTTGCTGCGGTTGTTTATTTATCTTAATCTTTTTGGTTACCAGTTTTCCCCTTTTGGCTTCCAGTTTATTTTAATTTCCGCTTCAGCTCATTTCTTAAATTTGGTCTTTCGTGGGTTCATCCCAGGACTTGAGTTCCCAATTTCGAAGTTACGAACAGGCAGCTAATTTAATATTTGTTCCCTCTGATCAAATTTCCCTGTTTTTTCAACCACCTGCCCATAACTAGATTAGTGTTTGAAATTCTTTCCCTCCCTTAAACCCTAATAGTAAATGACCGCATCAACAACACTTTAAGTTAAAGAAGTAGGGTTTATTAACACACTCAAACTTGGGAAGGGGTTTAACTTCGCCACGCATGCTTGCAAACATTTAGGGAAAGGTTAAGGGCATAAAGAAGGCAAGGACATTTACTAAATAGAAATATAAACTAACAAGAATTTCTGTTAAAAGTATCATCCAAAATAACGAGTCCAAAAATTGAAGGTCACCGATTAGAAATGCCGAATAGGGGAGGAGCTGTTGGAGATATCTCTTCTCTTGCAAATTTATTTTTCTTTGCACTCTCAAAGGTAATAATAAATTGCTGCAGTCACCTGATTTTAGACGGAGCGGAAACAGATAGAAATCAGACCTTTTCTGCTGTTACTGCAGCTTGTCTTTGGGTTAGCTTGCTTCTTGCTGGATTTTTCAAAGGGTGGCTTCTCTAATTTTTTTTTGTTGAAAAGGCCTTAGAGAGAAAAATCAATGCAGCTTGAAGAGGCGCTGTGGCTTTTTGCAGGGATATGTGTCTTTAGCACACGGCGGCTGTATAATAAGACAGGCTGTACTCACAAATGGTTATAGTTTTGAGTACATACAGGTTGAATAAGGGTCTCCTGGGTCCAAAAGTTAGACTCTTCTCAAGTGGCTGTCCTACCTGACCTCTCTCCTCCATTTTAACATTAACACAAAAGTACAAACTTAAAACATGCTGTATAAAATGGCGGTTTACATCAATACTCAAATGCACAACGTAATTCACAAGGGGGTTGGCATCCATTTGTGACACAAAAGAGAATCTAACCATCTCCCCCGACATTCAATTGCATTACCATTGCTGAAACCCCCACTATCAACATCCTAGGGGTTACCATTGACCAGAAACTGAACTGAAGTAGCCATATAAATACTATATCTACAAAAGCAGGTCAGAGGCTAGGAATCCTGCGGCGAGTAACTCACCTCCTGACTCCCCAAAGCCTGTCCACCATCTACAAGGCATAAGTCAGGAGTGTGATGGAAGCCTCTCCATTTGCTTGGATGGCGCAGCTCCAACACTCAAGAAGCTCAACACCATCCAGGACAAAGCAGCCCGCTTGAATGGCACCCCATCCACAAACATTCACTCCCTCCACCACCGACGCACAGCGGCAGCACCGTGTACCATCTACAAGATGCAATGTAGCAACGCGCGCCAAGGCTACTTTGACAGCACCTTCCAACCTCGATCAACTCGAAGGGCAAGGGCAGCAGATGCATGGGAACACCACCAGCTGCAAGTTCCCCTCCAAGCCACACACCATCCTGACTTGGAACTATATCGCCATTCCTTCACTGTTGCTGGGTCAAAATCCTGGAACTCCCTTCCTAACAGCACTGTGGGTGTACCTACCCCACATGGACTGCAGCGGTTCAAGAAGGCAGCTCACCACCACCTTCTCAAGGGCAATTAGGGATGGGCAACAAATGCTGGCCTAACCAGCGACGCCCACATCCCATGAATGAATAAAAAAAACTTTGCCCATGGGATTTGCTTCCTGCTCCCTTGACCCCATTTTCACTAAACTGGGCCCATGCTGTTTGATATTGTAAATGGTTTCTTCCCATCTCCCTTTTATAAAAAAAAAGTATCACTCATCAAAATACTTTGCCTTGACCTCTGTCCTAGGAAGCTACAGCTCCATGTCCAACCTCCTTTTTATCTCGAATGTATTGCTGCCTCTCAAATCCATGCCCATCTTTCCTACAGATCCACATTTCAACGTCTCCAATCAGGATTCCATCCTGCCATAGCAATGAAGCAAGCCTAACCAATGCCACAAATCACATTGCTTGTGACTGTGGCACAATATCCCTCCTTGTCTTCTGCCGCCTTTGACACTGTTGGCCACATTCCAACAAACATACAAATTAGAAGCCAGAGTGGGCCACTTGGCCCCTGGAGCCTGCTCTGCCATTCAATAAGATCATGGCTCATCTGATTGTAACCTTGACTCCACATTCCCGCCTACCCCCGATAACCTTTCACCCCCTTGCTCATCATCAGTCTATCTACATCTGCCTTAAAATATTTGAAGACTCTGCTTCCACTACCCTTTGACGAAGAGAGTTCCAAAGACTCTCAATGCTCTGAGAAAAAATTTCTCCTCATCTCGGTCTTAAATGGACGACCCCTTATTTTTAAATAGTGACCCCTAGTTCTAGATTCTTCCACAAGGGGAAAACATCCTTTCCACATCCAGCCTGTCAAGAGCCCTCAGGATCTTATATGTTTCAATCATGCCTTACCTTTCTTGCCCAGCTCAGTGAGACTACCATATCTTGGTTCCATTTTTAACTGTTAGATTACAACCAGAGCCTCACCCTACACCTATACCATTGCCACCAGAACCCTCAAGCATCTAACCTTGGTCCCCCTCCTCCTGTGCAGACATGATCCAGCTTTCACATGCATGCGCATTATTAACACCCAGCTCTAGTTTTCCACCACCTATCTCTAATTCTCCACTGCTTAGTCAGAAAGCTTGCCCAATATCCTGTCTTGGGTGAACCACAAATGGTTCACCCAAGTTAAAATTATACGTCACCCTTCAGTTAAAATTCTGAATCCATGCCACCGATTTCAGCCCCCCTCCTGGACAATTTCTCAGGCTGAACCAGTATTCTCAGCAATAAAAACAAGAAATGCTGGAAATACTCAGCAGGTCTGGCAGCATCTGTGGAGAGAGAAGAGAGTTAACATTTCAGGTCAGTGACCCTTCATCAGAACTCTCAGCTTTCTATTTAACTCCACATATAATCTTATATACTCCCTCATCATAAACTCTGATTGCTTCTACCTCCATAGAACTGCCCACCTCTGCGCCTCTCTCAGCATATATGCTGCTGAAACCACCAATCATGTTTTCATTACCAACAGGTGCAACTATTTCATTGCAGTTCTGGCCAGCTTTCCATTCATCATGCACTAAGTTTCAATTCATCAAAAACTCTGCTGCCTGTATCCGGTCCTGCACCAAGTCCTAATCACCCATCACTTATGTTCTTGTTGAACCACCAGTCCAAGTACCCCAACACCTCATATGTTAAATTCTCATCCCATGTTTCAACCCCTTCATAGCCTTTCTACTCTCTATCCTCCTCCAGCCCTACACACATCCCAAATTCTCTGATTCTCTAACTCTAGCCTTTTGTGCATCGTAATCTCCCTTCGCCTCATCATTGTAGCTGTGGCTTTAGTAATCTAGACTGCCACTCTCTGGAATTCCCTTCCTAATTCTTCTGCCTCTCCACCTCCCTCTCTTCCCTTGAGATCCTCTTTAAAAGCCACCTTGATGACCAAGTTTTTGGTCAATCCTCGCAATATCGCCTTCTTTCCCTCAGTGTCCATTTTTGCAGGATTACATCCCTGTGTAGGCTTTGAGACATTTTCTGCATTAAAAGATGTTATATAAATGCAAACTGCTGTTGATTTACTGGGGCTGTGCTTACTTAACAGTTACATTTTGTGAACTTAGAAACATAGATGAGTAGAATACCATTATGTGTGGTTAGAATGCATTACACTGCCTTCCTTATAAAAGTCCTTCACCAATCCCAACTTCAGCAACACCAAAGCAGATTCATTAATAGAAAAAGAAAGTGATCCCTGACAAGAAAGTATCTTAAAACTATTGGGTTTGTCTTAGCGTCACACGAGCTCAAGACAAAATTAACCAGCTGAGTAAGCTGAAGTGCTCGGATCTACCAGCTATGTTATGTTTTATATTTCAGAGATTTTTAAAAAAAGGCACAGCCTTTGTAAAAAAAAAAAGTATTTGAACAACATTTATAGAAAGGAATGAGCCAGAAGAGCTACGTCATTTTGTTGCAGTGACATCAAAAGACGCCTGATCAGAACTTTGACAACTTATGCATTAGGTTATGTGCTTATAACTAATAAAAAAAGGTTTATCAAACACATTTTCATGAAGATGGTCCACCCTTCATTTTCAATTTTCCAGCTTGTAGTTTTCTAACTTCACAGCTATAATGGACATATTAACTTGCAAAGTTATAAATATGTACACCAAACACAATTCATTGCAACCTTGGAAAGAATAGGGTCTTTACCTTTTAATTGCTTGCGTAACTTGACCAGTTCATTCATCCATTTCAAAACCTTTGGATTTGCTACTTTGTCACTGTGGGATGGCTGTAAAACAATATCATATTTTGACATTAAATGTAGCATTAACACAAAAATGCAACATGCCATTTCCAAAATTATGACTGCTGAAATTTCAAGCAGTTAACTGATTATCTTCAATCCGTTAATACCCTATCTGTACTAATGCTTTGTCTTTCAACACACCATTAACATATTGTTTGCCTTTGCTCCATGACCTTTTGGTCAGCTATGTGGCCTTGTCCAATCTACACCTTCTCCTTTGTTACCTCTTGCCCCACCCCCGCCTCACTTGCTTATAACCTGTGACATTTCTAATATTTGTCAGTTCTGAAGAAGGGTCACTGACCCGAAACGTTAACTCTGCTTCTCTTTCCACAAATGCTGCCAGACCTGCTGAGTGGTTCCAGCATTTCTTGTTTTTATTTCAGATTTGCAGCATCCGCAGTATTTTATTTTTATTTTAGTGTTTAATTCACTGCCACTTCTCTTCCAGGAATGCCTACCTTGAAGAAGTTCTGCTCTTCTCTCCGACGAGATTTTCGTTTGTCTCTTTTACCTTGTTCACCTTCATTGCTTTCTGTTTCCCTCCTGGTGTTTGATTCAAGTGTCTACCAAAACTTGTTTTCACAGCCACATCTCCTTCCTCAGTGACCGGCTCCGACTTATTCAACCTGGATTCCAACTGCAGTTTCACCCAGCATGCTTTGAATCCACCCAGGACTACAGGTATCGCCGAGAAATACAATGTTCCTCGGTCTGCTGTTCTCGCCGGATCCTGAGATCCGCACTCTGCTATGCGCCGCCACATGCACACACTGGACCTCTCTCTCCAGCAGCACCGCCTCACTTTATCTCAAAGCTGTTGTACTCCGCAGTTTCATTTCATCGTTCGTCTCATCCGATGCATTAACAAAAAACTTTTTTTCTTCCTTTCCGGTGTCAAGGAACGCAAGCTCCAGCAGCTGATGGGGACGAATGCTCCTCCAGATCCTCCTTCCGCTTCACTTCCCTCTGACCCCACCCCTTGCCGTGTATTCACTATACCCTCTGAACTCCCCCTCTCTGATGCTGAACGTTCTGTACTCAGCAAAGATCTCAGTTTTATCCCCTTACGCCCCCACCTCAATGAATTTCGCGCTCGGCATGACGTTGAGCTCTTCTTCCATCGCCTCCGCCTCCGGGTTCACTTCTTTGAGCAGGAGTCCTCCCCACCGACCAGCGGACCCATTCACCCGCCTCCAGCATTCTCCCTCTACCTGGACCCCTCCCCCTGGCCTCTTACCCGCTCTTGATCTCTTCATTGAAAACTGTCGGCGAGACATTGGTCATCTCAATGTCTCTGCCCCCTCACTCACTCTAACCTGTCCCCCTCTGAACTTGAGGCACTCCGTTCTCAGGTCTAACCCCGACATGGTCATCAAACCTGCAGACAAGGGTGGTGCTGTTGTTGTATGGCGTACCGACCTCTACCTTGCAGAAGCTCAACGCCAACTCACAGACACTTCTTCCTACCTCCCTCTGGACCATGACCTCACCACTGAAAATCAAGCCACTGTCCAAAGGACTGTCACGGACCTCATCTCCTCTGGAGATCTTTCCTCCACAGCTTCCAACCTCAGTCCCGCAACCCCTTACAGCCCGCTTCTACCTCCTTCCCAAAATCCACAAACGGGACTGTCCCGGCAGACCCATTGTGTCAGCCTGCTCCGGCCCCACTGAACTTATTTCTTCCTATCTTGACACTATCTTTTCTCCGCTGGTGCAGTCTCTTCCCACCTACATCCGTGACTCTTCTGACGCCCTACGTCATTTTGACAATTTCCAGTTTCCTGGTCCCAACCACCTCCTCTTCACTATGGACGTCCAATCGCTCTACACCTCCATCCCCCACCAGGATGGTTTGAGGGCTCTCCGCTTCTTCCTTGAACAGAGGCCCAACCAATCCCCATCCACCACCACCCTTCCTCCGCCTGGCTGAACTTGTTCTCACATTGAACAACTTCTCCTTCAACTCCACTCACTTCCTTCAAGTAAAAGGTGTTGCTATGGGTACCCACATGGGTCCTAGTTATGCCTGTCTCTTTGTGGGATATGTCGAGCATTCTTTGTTCCAGTCCTACTCAGGTGCCCTCCCCCAACTCTTTTTCCAGTACATTGATGACTGTATCGGTGCAGTTTCCTGCTCCCGCCCCGAACTGGAAAACTATCAACTTTGCTTCCAATTTCCACCCTTCTCTCACCTTTACATGGTCCATCTCTGACACTTCCCTTCCTCGACTTCTCTGTCTCCATCTCTGGGGACAGGTTGTCTACTAATATCCATTATAAGCCCACCGACTCCCACAGCTACCTCGACTACACTTCTTCACACCCTACCTCCTGTAAGGACTCCATTCCATTCTCCCAGTTTCTCCGTCTCCGACGCATCTGCTCTGATGATGCTACCTTCCATGACGGTGCTTCTGATATGACCTCCTTTTTCCTCAACCGAGGATTTCCCCCCACTGTGGTTGACAGGGCCCTCAACCGTGTCCGGCCCATTTCCCGCACCTCTACCCTCACACCCCTTCCCCTCCCAGAACTGTGACAGGGTTCCCCTTGTCCTCACTTTCCACCCCATCAGCCTCCATATGCAAAGTATCATTCTCCGCCATTTCCAGCGTGATGCCACTACCAAACGCATCTTCCCCTCCCTTCCCCTGTCAGCATTCTGAAGGGATCGTTCCCTCCGCGACACCCTGGTCCACTCCTCCATTACCCCTACCACCTCGTCCCCGTCCCATGGCACCTTCCCCTGCAATCGCAGGAGGTGTAATACCTGCCCACACTGTAGGATGGGGTATAAAGGAAGAAACAATGGCAGCTTGTCAGAAAGGTACAGCGATAATTATGGTGGATTTTAAGCTACATATAGACTGGATAAAATCAAATGGGCAGCAGTAACCTAGATGAGGAGTACATAGAATGTTTTTGAGATAATTTCTTGGTACAATACGTTCTGGAGCCATCCAGAGAGCAGGCTATACTAGACCTGGTATTGTGCAACGAGATAGGATTAATTAATGACCCCATAGTTAAGATGCCCCTAAGTAGCAGCGATCATACTATGATTGAATTTTACATTCAGTTTGCGGGAGAGAAGAGTGGCTCCAAGACTAGTATTTTAAACTTAAATAAGGGCAATTATGAGGGCATGAAAGCAGAGCTAGCTAAAGTGAACTGGCAAATCAGGTTAAGGGATAGATCAATAGAGATGCAATGGCAGACATTTAAAGGGATATTTCAGAATACACAGAATACATTTCGACGAGAAAGAAAAATTCCAAGGGGTGGGGGGGGGGGGGGGGGGCACCATCTGTGGTTAACTAAAAACAGTTAAATATAGTATCAAACTTAAAGAAAAAGCCCATAATTGCCTAAAGATGGGAGGCAGGTCAGTTTGGACAGAATATAAAAATCAAAGAATGACTAGAAGATTGATAAAAGGTAAAATCAGAATGAGAGAAAACTAGCTAGAAATATAGAGACAAATAGTAAGAGTTTCTAAAAATATTTTAAAAGGAGAGTTATCAAAGTGAGCGTTGGGCCTATAGAAAGTGAGTATGGGGAATTAATAATGGATAAGGAGATGGCAGATGAATTGAACAGATATTCTGCATTGGTCTTCACTACTGAGGATACAAGTAACATTCCTGTAAATCAGGAAATGGAAGGGAGGGAGGAACTCAAGAAAATTAGAATCAGCAGGGAAGTGGTACTGAACAAATTGTTGGAGATGCGGGCTGACAAGTCGCTGGGTCCTGATGGACTGCATCCTAGGGTTTTAAAAGAAGTGGCTAGTGAAATAGTTGATGCATTAGTTTTAATTTTCTAAAATTCCCTACATTCGGGGAAGGTTCCATTAGATTGGAAAATAGCGAATGTAACTCCTTTATTCAAAAAGTTAGGGAGACAGAAAGCAGGAAACTACAGGCCAGTTAGCTTAACATCTGTCTTAGGGAAAATGTTAGAAGCTAATAAAGACGGTATAGCAGGGCATTTAGAAAAATTCAAGGTAATCAGGCAGAGTCAACATGGTTTTGTGAAAGGGAAATCATGTTTAACCAATTTATTGGAGTTCTTTGAGGGAGTTACATGTGCTGTGGATAAAGGGAAACCAGTGGATGTATTGTACTTCGATTTCCAGAAGGTATTTGAGAAGGTGCCACATCAAAAGTTATTGCAGAAACTAAAAGCTCATGTTGGCATGGATAGAAGATTGGCTAGCTAACAGGAAACAGTGAGTAGGCATAAATGGGTTATTTTCTGGTTGGCAAGATATAACAAGTGGTGTGCCACAGGGATCTGTGCTGGGACCTCAACTTTCCCACATTATACTCCATTTGCCAGCTCTTTGCCCACTCACATAACCTATCTATATCCCTTTGCAGCCCCCTTATGTTCTCTGCACAAGTTACTTTCCTACCTAACTTTGTCACATCAGCAAATTTAGCAACCATACCTTCGGTCCCTTCAACCAAGGCATTTATATAAATTGTAAAGGGGGTGGAAAGTTATCAGGGGTAGGTGGAAGTGTGGAGCAATCAGTTCAGCCATGAACTTATTGAATGGCGGAGCAGGCTTGAAGGGCCGAGTGGCCTACTCCTGCTCCTAATTCGTACGTTCATACGTTCGTTGCCCTTGCCAAAGGTGGTAAGAAAAGAAAGACTTGCATTTATATAGCACCTTCCAGGACCTCAGGATGTTCCAAAGTGCTTTACAGCCAATTAAGTATTTTGAAATGTACTTACTATTGCAACATAGGAAACACAGCAATTTGTGCACAGCAAGCTCTGGCAAACAGCAATGTGACAATAACTAGATAATCTGGGTTTTTTTTTTAAAAAAGGATGTTGATTGAGGGATAAATATTGGCCAGGACACAAGGCCCTTAATAATTAGCACATGGCAAATTTATATAGGCAGTTTCCATTATAAATGTAAATATAGTAATTTATACTGAAAATATTCAAATAAGGACAGCATGTCTCTACATCACCTGAGGACTACACTTCGTCTTGACTTTTTGCATTTAATAAAAGTCTTGCATCTAGTGTGGATATCACGTGTGTCACATTTGTGCTATCATATTTTTGTGGACTGGCTCAAAAGGTAAAAGCAAATCAGACTAAAGAAGTAGGACATACAAGTCAAAAGCAAGAAATGGAGCTAGAAAACATTCAAAAAGAAGCTAGTATGGACTTATAAAAATAAGAAATCCTGAATGAGCAGTTAAGGAACCTACAATTTTTTTTTTAAAAAGGCAAATTATTTGAAGCTTTTTGATAATTTCAGTTCGCCATTTTTTCTGAGTAACTTGAATTTGTAATACTCAATGTTTTAAACAAAATAAAATACAAAATTATATATTTCACAATAACATGACTACATTTTACTCTTTTGAATTGTTCGGTGTTTTTTAATACTCTATTGAAGTTTTTATTTTAAAGGCCTGGCCTGTCTCTGAAGCCAAGGTTTCAACTGGATATATCTTTCCCAGAACAGTTTAGGGGAGTTACCAAGCACATCTGTGAATTCTGAATCTAATTAGTTTGAAGAATTTTCCAATAAGCACAATTAAGTTCTCTGGTTTGAAGCACACAGGTATATCCACTCATTTTATGAGGGTTGTGAGTTTTGTTTCTCCCCCCACCCCCAAGAATTCAAAACAAACTAAACAATGAATTCTTAAAGCGTTATCTCCAACACTTGAAGTATTAACATTTCACTCTCCATTATGAACTGAGAGTCAAAGAGTCATTCACAGCACAGAAGACAGCCATTCAGCCCATCGAGTCCATGCTGACGCTCCACGGAGGTATCAGTCCCACTCCATCGCTTGATCCCCGTAGCGCTGAAAGTTTATTTCCTTCAAGTGGCCATCCAATTTCCTTTTGAAGTCACTGATTGTCTCTGTTTCTATCACTCTTGCGGGCTGCGAGTTCCAGGTCATTACCACCCGCTGCATAAAAAGTTCTCACATTCCCACTGTATTTCTTGCCCAAAACCTTCAATCTGTGCCCCCTAGTCCTTGTACCATTCATTAATGGCAACAGCTTTTCCTTGTCTAACTTATCTAAGCCTGTCACAATCTTGTACATCTCTATTAAATCTCCTCTGTTCTAAAGCGAACAACCCAAGCTTCTCCAACCTAACCTTGTAACTAAAATCCCCCATCCCTGGAACCATTCTGGTAAATCTCCTCTGCACCCTCTCAAGGACTCTCAGTTCTTTCATTACAGAAAACTAGTATGCAGGTGCAGCAGGTAATAAGGAAGGCAAATGGAATTTTGGCATTTATTGCTAAAGGAAGAGAGTATAAAAGTAGGGAAGTGTTGCTGCAACTGTACAAGGCATTAGTGGGACTGTACCCGGAGTATTGCGTACAGTTTTGGTCCCCTTATTTAAGGAGGGATGTAGTTGCATTGGAGGCAGTTCATAAGAGGTTCACTAGATTGATTCCAGAGATGAGGGGTTTGTCTTATGGAGAGAGATTGAGCAGTGTAGGCCTTGCTCTCTAGATTTTAGAAGAATGAGAGGAGATCTAATTGAGGTATATATGATGATTAAGGGGATTGACAAAGTAGACGTAGAGAGGATGTTTCCTCTTGTGGGGCAATCTAGAACGAGAGGTCATAGTTTTAGGATAAGGGGTAGCAGATTTAAAACAGAGATGAGGAGAAATTACTTCTCTCAAACGGTCGTGAGTCTGTGGAATTCACTACCCCAGAATGCGGTGGATGCCGGGACATTGAGTAAATTTAAGGAAGAGATTTTTAACTAGTAATGGGTTGAAGGATTATGGAGAATGGGCAGGAAAGTTGAGTTGAGGCCGAGATGAGATCAACCATGATCGTATTGCAGGCTCGAGGGGCTGAATTGCCTACTCCTGCTCCTAGTTTTTATGTTATGTTCTTTAAGTGTTGTGACCAGAACTGGACACAATACTCCCGTTGGGGCCTAACCAGAGCTTTATAAAAGGTTCAGCATAATTTCCCTGCTTTTCTACTTAATGCCTCTATTTATGAAGCCCAAGATCCCTTTACTAACCACTCTCAATATGTCCTGCCACCTTAAAGATCGATGCACATGCACCCCCAAGTCCCTCTGTTCCTGCACACTCTTTAGAACTGTGCCATTTAGTATATATTGCCTCTGCCAAGTTGCATTTCACACTTGTCAGTATTAAATTCCATCTGCTGCCTGTCTGTCCATTCTGCCAGACTATCTATGTCCTGTTGCAGGCAGTTCATATCCTCACTGTTTGTCACACCTCCAAGTTTGGTGTCACTGGCGAATTGAGATTCTACTGATTCCAGGATTCTCAGATTAACATCTGTGGATTCTTAAATATTTAGGAAACAAAATTAAGACTGCATATGACTGAATTTATTTTGCTTGGTGAAAATTGAACTGTATTTTGTTTTTTGCCCCCCAAGCGATTAAAAATTAGCCAGAAGCTTTTAACACCACTTTTCCTGCTTGATAGAACTCTTCTCTATATAGCATCACTACCTAAAGTATACCCATTGCAAAGAAAAATGTAGTTGTAAACATATTGGGCTACAGGAAAACTCTGGATTTCACTGGCACTCCTCAACAATCTTTCAAGGATCTTTTGTGTTTTCAATTGCCACTAAAAAGAAACACAGCATGCATCTCTCATTACTGTGTGCCAATAATTAATAGGAAGTTCTGCATAACCAGATGCAGCCAGCTCATTCACTCAAAATTAATTTTGCTTACAAACATTTGTAGTTTAAAGGCTAAACACACAATAAATTTAAAGCAATGAATAAAGTGAAATTTGGCAGCAAATATTTCTCGAATTAGTGTTTACCTTTAGTTACAACCTATCATACCAACTAGTACGCAAAAGATTTTCACCTGATACATACTTTCAAATAGCTCACCTTATACTTCCTCTCCTTTTCAAACTGTTCTTCAAATAACTTTATTTTCTTTTTGATGTTCTGAACTTTTTTAGTCAGCTGCAATCGAGTCTGCTCTTCCTTTTCATCATCTTTGGAATCAAATGACGATCTTTGTGGTCTTGAAATACAATCACAACAGTTAATAAGGAAAGAAAATAAAACTTTCATTTGCAAAACTGCATCTTTTTCTAAAATCTCTTACTGGGTAACTTACAAGGAGTTTGCTTTTAAAATTATGGTGCAAATATTGCTGCTAAAAAAAAAGTCAATTCCTTGATTGACAAAACATTTTCTAAAATAAAGACAGGGCTAGTGATTTTATCCAGTCAACAGCTGAGCCAATCAGACCAGGTTATTTCCAAATGAGCTGATTTTGCACTGGATGGCATTAGGGATATAGGTCAATTAGCATGGGACCACTACAAATGGACTCAACGGGCTGAATTTTCCCAATTGGGTTGGAATCCAGACGCAGCCTCAATTCCGGGTGATGAACCTGGAGGTGGCCATGGTGGGACGTCGGTCATGATCTTCCTGGATCAGCCAATTAAGAAGCCATCTCCAAGAGGTCTCTCCAATTAAGGATGGCAGGCAGACCACGAAAGCGGCAGCCCTTTGGGGAGAGATGGGCACTACTGAGGCAGGCAGGAGACCGCGAAGGCGCCTCAAAATTAAAAACATGTAGTTACACGCGTCAGGCCTTCAATGAAGGGGAAACACCTCCAATTAAATGATGGGGCTCCGCCCTCAGCAGGGTGCCGATCTGCCGTCGGGAAATCTCAGTAGCGGCATCACCAATTGGTCCGTTAATGGGCCTAATTAGCTTCCTGCCATTGCTGGGTGGGTAGCCTCTACTGCATTAACCCTGCCTCTGGCAAGGTCGCTTGGAGGCGAAAACGCATCGAGTGACCAATCCAATTTGCTATTGTACAATTTTTCTCCCGGTCCTGCCTCCTAGCCCTCCCTCATGGGACCAGGAAAATTCAGCACAATGTCTGAGTTGTTGACTGGGGGAGCAAGGGAGAGAAAATAAATGTTTAATTCTGATGGTGATCCAGTGACGTAGTGGAAAAAGTAAAAATCAAGAACTGAATCACTCAGTTGTGATTACCCCACAGTTGAACGAGACACTGAAAAATGCATGGTACCGAAGAACTGGAATAATTTAACAGAATTGGCATATTGAAAGATGGGAGAAATGTGGAAAATAAAGAAAAAGCAATTCTCACTAGAACATGACAACTTATCATACCTAAAGGAGGAAAGCCCTTTCAAGGAGGAGGAGTTTATTGAATCAGATTCATCTAGAAAGCGTTGACTGTGACCAAAGTTAAGGTAACGACGGCATAACATAGGTTGTGGGTCCTCAAGGGGATGGCTAATCAGTCTGCCTGCCTGTGGTGAGAGTTGTGCCTCTCCTAATTCATGCTCATATTCATCCTGCCATGATTTAAATGCAGGAACAGGATCTACAGGGAACAAAAAACAAGCTGTCAGGTAATATTTAAACAAATGCAAAATTAAACACTATTTTGTATTATTAAGCACATTAGTAGAAACCAAATCAATAGTTTTCACACTAAAATAAAAGCAAAATACTGCAGATGCTGGAAATCTGAAATAAAAACTGTTTTGGAAATACTTAGCAGGTCTGGCAGCATCTGTGGAGAGAGAAGCAGAATTAATGTTTCAGGTCTGTGACCTTTCATCTGAGTTCACTAAGGAAATATAGAATGGGTGATCTCTACTTTAAACGTGAAAATTTGGTTCTCCATTTGAGATGCTTTATTATAACTACCACAGTGCAGTACAAGCAGCACAAAAATGAGTTCTGAAGATAAGTCACCACCCAAATCATTGGCTTCTTTTCAGATACGAACAAACTGTTGCGCAGTTACAGCATTTTGTATTTTTGTTTCAGGTTTCTAGCATTTGCACCTTTTCACTCCCCACCACCCTCCCCCCACACCCGCCCACTCCAGGCCACCCTCGCCAATTGTTCCCCCTCCCATTTTGAATGCATCAACTCCGTTCAAGTCATCATATTGAGCCCAGATACTTATTTTTTTTTTTACCAGGGACACCTGGATTTTTGATCAGAAACAGAAATGTGTGTTAATTCCTCCATTTCAAAATCCTTGTTGAGACTAACTGCAGTGTCTACCAGGACCAGGTAATTCAGCACAGAGCTGTGACACATCATCTGTATGGCTCAGCTACTCAACTGTATATGAGCCATTGGGAAGCTTCAGTTTTCCTTTATCTCTCCAAAGAAATAAACTGATCACCTGAGGTGGTGCATTGACACTGGTTAGTGCCAAAACTGGTGGGAAAAGCAGGTTTAACACTCCTACACAAAGTTTGTGTCTCGGCCATGCTAGTGTGGGAGTGGTTCTAAACACAGGATTGATATTTTCTTCTAATGCAGAGGGGGGAAAAAAAGTCAGCAAAAGTTTGCTACTTTCGTGTTCAGAGCAATCATTTGGGAGCAAGTCACCATTTCCTCAGCCAATATATGGCCAAAGAGAAAGCAGAAGGAACTATACCATTGCGATAAAATATTTGCTTTAATTTTAACCTTGGAAATGTTTTATTCATCTCAAAAAGAAATGAAAAAACATTGTTTAAAAAGCCAGTAGTAATCAAACACTTAAAATTTACAACAGTTAAAAAAAAGTATCTAAAAAATCTATTTAGATATATTTTAATCAGTGAATTCCTTTATATTTTAGTCAAGTTATTAATTTTCTGTAATTTTTTTGTATATAAATATAAATTCTTCTGATTAATTTTACTTCTGGGTACATGCAAATGTATATTCCTATAGCGTGGGGCTGTCTCTTCTCTTAGTGTTCCCTCCTGATTAGTAGATTAATTAAAGACGAACACCTGTAGTATAAGAGCACATTCCTATCAGTTGTTTTTTCACTCCAATCTTTCAGTGTTGGTATTTAAACGGAAACTCTCCCTACTGACATCAGTCCTGGCTGCCACTGGAGATTCTGAACCCCCTCTTTCTATGTCAATCATGCCTGGCTATTTCTAATTTTAAACCAGCAGCATGAACCAGGATTCTGATATTGGAAGGAATGCCTGGTATTTAAATACAAGAGCTGGAAGAGTAGAGAAAACATTGACAGCCACGACAAACAGGGATTAACTCTGTCTCCAGTGATGTGACATTTAACATCTTAGAAATATCTTTTTTTTTTATTAGCAATGGAAAGGTAACAATTGCGATAGAGCTAGAACGCACAAAGAATGATAATAACAACTCATTTATATAGTGCCTTTAAAGTAAAAAAGCATCCCAAGGCGCTTCGCAAGAGCATGATAAAACAAAATATGGCACAGGTACATAAGGAGATAGTAGGTCAGATGACCAAAAGCTTGGACAAAGTAGTTTTAAGGAGTGTCTTAAAAGGAAGAAAGCGAGGTAGGGGGCAAAGGGTACACCATTGCTTAGGGTCTAGGCAACTGAAAGGCACAGCTGCAAATGGTGGAACAATTAAAATCAGGGATAATCAAGACCCAGAATTAGATTAACAGAAGTAGAGAAACAGAATAAACAGACAACTTCGGGACTGTGCAGCAACAACTGACTGAAATACACTTACAATCCTCCAGCACCTTGATGTTTATATGGAGACTCTCGTTCAGGTTCCAGTCACATAATCGAGATGGACACTTCAGTACAGTACCGAGGGACTGCTACATTGTAAGAGGTGCCATCTTTTGGTTGAGACGTTAACCAAGGTCACATCTATCCTCTTAGGCGTATGTAAAATTAATAGGAAAATGCTAGAATCTATTATTAGGGATGTGGTAACTTGGAAAATTATACGATTGGGTAGAGTAAACATGGATTTATGAAAGGAAGATAGTGTTTGACAAATCTAACAGTTTCTTGAGGTTGTAATTAGCAGGGTAGGCAAGGGGGAAACTAGTAGATGGGAGCGTATTTGGAGTTTCAAAAGGCATTCGATAAGGTGCCATACAAGAGGTTCTTGCACAAAATTAGGGCTCATGGAATTGGTGATAACATATTAGCATGGACTGAGGATTGGTTAACAGACAGAAAACAGAGAATAGCAATAAATGGATCATTTTCAGGTCGGCAGGCTTTAACTAATGGGTACCGCAAGGATCAGTGCTTCGGCCTCAGCTACCTGGCATCTATATCAAATGACTGAGATGACAGGACCAAGTGTAATGTATTCAAGTTCGTGGACAATACAAAGCTAGGAGGGAAAGTAAGCTGTAAGGAGGATTCAGAGACTGCAAAGGAATATAGACAGGTTGTGCGTGGGGCCAAGAATGTGGCACATGGGATATAATGGAGAAATGTGAAGTTATCCACATTAGGAGTTAAAAATGGGAAAAGTTTTTTCTTTTTTTAAAAAAGGAGAGAGACTGGGATATGTTGGTATTCAGAGGGATTGGTGTCCTTGTACATGAATCACAAAGTTAACATGCAAGCTATTAAGAAAGCAAATGGTATGTTGTACTCCAATCCTTCTGTAATAAAGGCTAAGAGCAAAGAAGCCTTACGACAATTATATAGGGTCTTAGGGAGACCACACCTGGAGTCCTGTGTGTGGTTTTAGCCTCCTTCCCCAAGGAAGGATTTACTTACCTTAGAGGTAGGGGAACAAAGGTTCACCAAGACTGATTCCGGAGATGGGGGATTGTCCTATGATAACAGATTGAGCAGACTAGGCCTATAGTCCCTACGCCTTAAAAGAATGAAGCTGATCTCATTGAAACAAAATTCTTAAGAGTCTTGACAGAAGAATGTTTCCTCTGGCCAGGGAGTCCAGAAATAGCGGGCCAGCATCTCAGAATAAGGGAGTCGAGCATTTAGGACTGAGATGTGGGAATTTCCTCACTCCAAAGGTTGTGAATCTTTGGAATTCTCTACCCCAGAGGGCTATGGTCGCTCAGTTGATAAGTATATTCAAGACAGAGACTGACAGATTTTTGGATACAAAGGGAATCAAGGGATATGGGAATAGGGCAGAGAAGTGCAGTAGATCATCCATGATCTTAGTGAATGGCAGAGCAGACTCAAAAGGGAAAAATAGCTTGTTCCTGCTCCCATTTCTTCTGTTTAGGACCCTACCAGATTCAGAGTTAAATTTTACAAATTTCACAGTCGCAGCATTTTAAGAATCGTGAATTTCACAACTTTAATTTCATGCTGCTGCAAGAAACCATGAAAATGACCCATTTAAAACAAAAAAAGACATGAGGCATTTCTGGTTTCAAATGCCATTTAATGTATACTCAAAAACTATTGTAAAAAGCTGACTATAAACAGCTCACATTCTATACTCACTGAAGTCAGTGGTTGAATGCAAGTATGGAGCAACATGCAACTGTTTCTTTCTTCACTATCTCTGCACTGTGAACACCTGTCTATATTTAGACACAGCTCTCTCCGCGTCCACAGAGTTCGTTGAAATTGTCAGACAGCACTGTGCTATCTTGCAAGATGGGGGATTCTGCATTCCAGAGAGTTCCAAAACTGCAGTACAGGCAAAGCACAATCTGCTTCCTTTGCAATCCTTTTATAAGCAGGAATATACAGCCTCCAGTTTTGGTCAAAGCCAGGAATCGCATCAAAAGAATTTAAATCCAGCATCAACAGATGCATTTGTGCAGGGTCAAAGATCTGCACAACATTCAGGAATGCTGCAGAACATTGTTGAAACCTTTGAGCCTCTTTCTTCACCACTTGACTCTTCCCTGCAGCAGTAATATTGCTGCACTTCTTTGGCATGCAAGAAAACACCCGTTGAGCACAGGCATTTAATTCAGCGTCAGAATGTTGTTCGTTTGTGCTTCAGCCCAGAACAGCACATCCACTATTTTTATTGCAAGCTTTGTGGATTGTGACATGTCAAGATTCAAACCAAGTGATTAAATCCATCAGTCGCACAGCATTCTTGGCAACAAGCTGAACCTCACTGTAACCCTTCTAAACTATGCTCTGCTAAATGTCTGTTAAAACATGCGTCTTCGGTGTCAGTGTGAGCTCGTGAGACAAAATCTGAGGAGTATTTCAGGTGAGCTGCATGATACAGTACTACCTGAAACCAAGAATTCCAACGTGCAATTACTGGCTCTGGAGGAAGGTCAATACTTGGTTCCCCAATTTTAGCTGCATTTGCAATGTGTTGCCTGCATCAAAGCTTACGGTTATGGCAGTGTTTGAAGATTTGTCAATGTAGTGACCAGTTTGCTGACTTTACCGAACTTGCTTTTCCACAGCTCGCTGACGAGAAATTATCAGCATTACATGTAATATGGACTGCATTAAGCATTACACCTTTGAGCACAGATTTGAAAGATTTTGTCATGTACGCTGCATTGTCAGTAATGAAAGCAGAAACTTTGTTGAAATCTGCACTGTATTTTGAAATGGTTTTATTGCTTAAGAAACTGTGGTGTAATTAACAGCTTCTAAGTGGACACAGTCTGTGAGCACTGTTGTTAGCTTTCCTGACTCTACATTTTTGGCCTTACCAGACATAAAAATCAAACAAAACATGCAGCACGTAGTTGTCTTGCTCATCGGTGGACGAATCACAAATAATTGCAAAAGACTCTCATGCGTTAATCTGAGACTTCATCTCACAATGCGTAGCAAAAACCTTTGGTAGGTTGTCCTGTCATAGTGTATTTGTACTTGGTAAGTAACCACCAATTTGCACATTTTGTTAAATCAATACCTGCAGCTTTGGGTGATCAAGTTTTTCCAATGGTATGTTGGCACTTGCAAAAGCATCCACAAGTTACATTGTAACCAATTGACAATTTTCTAAGCTCTCTGTTGATGTCTTGAAAAGAGATGAAATTTTTTTTTTGCGTGTTTGTTTTCCAGCAGTGCAGTGTCGGATGCTCTATGACGACTTTCGGACTCTTAAGTGACACAGAATTGTTGCCTGCCACGTATGATCCAATGAAACACTGCAGCTTGTACAAAACAGTATTCCATCATCAGCATACAGAATTTGGCTTCCGAATTCTCTCAACATGCTGCAGTAATGGTTGTGGCTCATTCTACCATTCTCACTTGGCTGCTAATATTTGAGACTGCTTCTCTCAAAACTGCACCGGAAGCCCTCCCTCATCCGCCGATCAGTGAGCTGAGTCTTGTGTTAATCACTAAAAGATGTCATGTTCGTAACATGCCCAGCAATCAGTGAGGTGAACCTTTTGTCAATGAATAAAACGTGAAAAGTTCACAAAATGGCTAATTTCACAGAGGACCTGAGATTGCACGGTCCGTGACCCATTTTTCATGGCCGTGAATTTGGTGGGGCCCTAGTTATGCTGTTAAAACATCCTGCGGCGCTTTTCAAAGAGCAGCAATGGGAGTTTTCCCAGTGTCCTGGTCAATATTTGTCCCTCCACCAACATCACTAACACAAATATAAAAGCAAAATACCACAGTTGCTGGAAATCTGAAATAAAAAAAGTGCTAGAAAAACACAGCAGGTCTGGCAGCATTTGTGGAGAGAGAAACAGAGTTAAAGCTTCAGATCTGTGACCATTCATTAGAACTGGCAAAGGTTAAAGGCTTTGAGCAAGTGAAGGGGGGGGGTGGGGGGGGAGAGGGGGTGCAGAGAGCAGAAGAACATAAAGGGAAGGTCTGTGATAGGGTGGAGGGCAGGAGAGATTAAAAGACAAAGGCGTCATGGAACAAAATACAAAGGCAGTAGTAATAGCTGTAGTAAAAGTCAAAGCATCTGTCCAGAGTGTGAGCTAATGGCAGAATAATGAACATCTTTGTCCAAAAGCAGAAACATGAAAAACAAGTTTAAGACTGGTACATAGTAAAAGAAAATCAAAATGGCAGTCAGTCTAAAGTTGTTGAACTCCATGTGGAGTCCAGAGGGCTGTAAAGTGCCTAATCAAGCCACTGTCTCCAGGACTGTCAAAGACCTCATCTCCTCTGGAGATCTTCCCTCTAAAGCTTCCCACCTCAAACAGCCTGCTTCCAGCTCCTTCCCAAAATCCACAAATGGGACGGTCCTAGTAGACCCATCATTTCAGCCTGTTCCTGCCCCATTGAACTTATTTCTTCCTATCTTGACTCTTATTTTTCTCCCCTTCTCTTGTCTCTTCCCACCTATATCTATGACTCTTCTGACGCCTTACTCCATTTTGTCATTTCCTGGCCCTTACCGCCTCCTCTTCATTATGGACATCCAATCTCTCTACCCCTCCATCCCCCACCAGGACAGTCTGAGGTCTCTGTTTCTTCCTTGCACAGAGGCCAGTCTTCATCCACCACCACCCTCTTCCACCTGGCTGAACTTTTTCTCACATTGAACAACTTCAACTCCACTCAATTCCTCCAAACAAAGGTTTTGCAATGGGTCCCCACATGGGTCCAAGTTATGCCCGTCTTTTTGTGGGGTATGTCGCATATTCCTTGTTCCAGTCCTACTCAGGTCCGCTCCCCCAACTCTTTTTCCAGGACATTGATGACTGTATCTCTGCTGTTTCCTGCTCTCACCCTGAACAGGAAAACATAATCTACTTCACTTCCAATTTTCACCCTTCTCTTACCTTCGCATGGTCCATCGCCAACACTTCCCTTCTGTTGCTCGACTTCTGTCTCCATTTCTGGGAATAGGCTGTCTACTAATATTCATAAGCCCGACTCCCACAGCTACCTCAACTACATTTCCTCACACCTGGCCTCCTATAAGGACTCCATTCCATTCTCCCAGTTTCTCCCTCTCCATCGCCTGATGATGCAACCTTCCACAACAGCGCTTCTAATATGTCTTTCTTTTTCCTCAATGGAGGATTCCCCCCCATCGTGGTCGACAGGGCCCTCGACCATGTCTGATCCATTTCCCGTACTTCTGCCCTCACCCCTTCCCCTCCCTCCCAGAACCGCCACAGGGTTCCCCCTATCCTCACTTTCCACCCCACCAGCCTCCACGTCCAAAGGATCATCCCTCGCCATTTCTGGCACCTCTAGCATGCTGCCACCTGTCAGCATTCTGAAGGGACCGTTCCCTCCGCAGCACCCTGGTCCACTCCATCACCTTGTCCCCTTCCCACAGTACCTTCCTATGCAATCGCAGGTGGTGTAACACCTGCCCTTTTACCTCCTCTCCCCTCACCATCCAAGGCCCCAAACTCTCCTTCCAGGTGAAGCAACACATTTACTTGTACTTTCAATTTAGTATACTCTATTTGGTGCGCACAATCTACATTGGGAAGATCAAACTCAGATAGGGTTTGTGGAACACCTCCACTTAATCTGCAAGCAGGAGGCAAGTTTCCAGTTGCTTGCCATTTTAATTTACCACCATGCTCTCACAACCACATTTCTGTCCTCGGCCTGCTGCAGTGTTCCAGTGAAGTTCAATGCAAGCTCAAGGAATAGCAGCTTATTGTCCGACTAGGCACTCTACAGCCCTCTGGACTCAACAAGGAGTTCAACAACTTCAGACCATGACTGCCATTCTGATTTTTTTTAACCATGTCTCAAACTTGCTCATGCTTTTGGACAGAGCTGTTTATTATTCCTGTCATTAACACTCTCTTTGGACAAATACTTTTTTCTTTTACAATGGCTAGTACAACTCCTTGTATTTTGTTCCATTTGTCATTTAATCTCTCCTGCCCTCCGCCCTACCGCAGACTTTTCCTTTTGTTTTTCTTCCCTCCCCTCTTACTTGCTGAAAGCTACTACATTTCCAACTTTTGCCAGTTCTGATGAAAGGTCACAGACCTGAAACGTTAATTCTGTTTCTCTCTCCACAGATGCTACCAGATTGCTGTCTATTTTCAGCACTTTCTGTTTTTATTCCACTAACACAGATGATCTGATCATTTATCCCACTTCTGTTTGTGGGATTTCCCAGTTTGAGAATTAGTTGCTGACTTTCCCTACTTCTTCCAACAGTGGCGCAGTGGTTAGCACCGCAGCCTCACAGCTCCAGCGACCCGGGTTCAATTCCGGGTACTGCCTGTGTGGAGTTTGCAAGTTCTCCCTGTGTCTGCGTGGGTTTCCTCCGGGTGCTCCGGTTTCCTCCCACATGCCAAAGACTTGCAGGTTGATAGGTAAATTGGCCATTATAAATTACCCCAAGGATAGGTAGGTGGTAGGGAAATATAGGGACTGGTGGGGATGTGGTAGGAATATGGGATTAGTTTAAATGGGTGGTTGATGATCAGCACAGACTCGGTGGGCTGGAGGGCCTGTTTCAGTGCTGTATCTCTTTAAAAAAAAATGGATTTCAAAAAGTACTCAACAGGCTATATAGCATCTTAGAACATCCTGAGGTTGTGAAAGGTGCTGTATAAATCAAAGTTCTTTCTTTCTACTCCTTATTTAAAAATCAGAGGGGACCCAGCAAGGTCAATACAAGGAAGGTTGAAATTCAGCAACAGGAGTACCTCAGGACTGAAGTCAGCAGGAAGCTTCCGTTTAAATACAACATGCAAAATGTCTCATAGCATATCAGGTGGGGACAGAACTAAAAGCACAAAGGTTTTGAATAAAATGTGACAGATTGGAGATGGGTCATGCTTCAAGTCATAAAGGACTATATTTTAATATTTCTTTGAGCCTTCTGTCTACTATTTGTTCTCCATACAACTTCGGTGCATTCTCAATGTATAGGAGTTTAACATTTCAAACTTTAAGTGAAGTACAGCACGAATACATTCACAACTAAATTTTGGTATAAATCCAATTTGCAAATTGAAGTAAAACCATTAACAGTGCAACCAAATTCCCCAATTTTCTTTTAGAAAAATGAAGTCTTCTGATACACAAGTGACACCCACTTTTGATACTAGCCTGATTAAAAACTTAAAATTTAGCCAAACAAAAATTCAAAAACAGAAACATTAAATGGTGTTCAGACAGGTGACAAAGACAAAAGGACAAAACAATGACTTTATTGAGATTAACTCTTCAACTGTTGACAACTTCATAGAAATGACACCTCCTGAGCTGGCCAGTTTTTCCAAGCTCAATTCATATACTGCAGTAAAGTTACTCCAATGTCAAGTGTATAACTGGCCATCCCTCTATTTGCTCCTTTAGTATTCTCTTTTTTTAGCAACTTTCATTTTTAAAGTTTTTCTACTCATTGAAAGCTACCTGCTTTCACATATGAGAACAGAAAAGTTTGTCAATGAGCAATATTGTCCAGGGAGCACTAAGAGGTTAAAAAAGCTACAAAAACGTTAGTCTGCAATCAAAACTAAAACTGACATTTTGTTATCTTTCACTTCCAGCAATATTTTCTGCAGAGCAGACATTAGCAATTATGATTCAAACATGTGTATGACTAAAATACATACATTCTGCAAAGTAGACATCCATTTATCTGTGTGCACCATATTAAAAGCCAAAATCCTGATCTTAAAACTTCAGGGAACTGGATGGTCAAATCAAAGTAAAACGAGATTAATTTTTATTGAACTTAATCTGAAAATTAGTGTACAAACCAATTATGATAATATGGAACAATTACAATTTACACTAATTCAAAATGCTAACATTAACCCTTTGAGTACTGAATATTGTCATTTTCCATTCAAAAATCATGAATAGTGATACTTGCATTCAAATCCCAAATGCCAAAAAAGCAAAGTAATTTTAAAAAACTGACAGATCAGTTTGCTCCTTGTGACCTTTAGCTCTTCAACATCTACCATCCTGGATATTTTTCCCCTTCCTCTGCTCAAAGCACTGACTTCTTAAGAATACAGTTCCATTGGTGCCAGACAGTACCTAATCCACATGGCCATTCTTCATGAATAAGGCTAGATACGCTACTTAACTGTTGGTCAGCATAGTTGAGTGTCCTCAATTAATGCCATTTTCAATAGTTGTCGATGGATAGTAATCAGATGTGTGAACCTTTCTATAAGCCAGAGATACGGAGGCCAATTTCAGCACCCTACCAGGGTGACCAGGATCAGACCTGGCATGTTCCAAATTTGTATACTCAACTTATAAAGGTAGTGAATAATTGAGCCAATCAACAAAGCAGAACTATTTCTGTGTGTATATCCACTGCTACAATTATTAAAAGATGCAGATAATAGCAATCAAAAATAATGTATAGAATGGTTAAAATAACAACCTATTCATAAAATTATAAACAATTTTAATCTAACTAGAATACAAATGTAACGGTCTACTCCAAACAGCATATAATTTTAGATACGTTAAAATATGAATTCAACATTGGTAAAGATCAAAGAACAGTTTTAATCGGGATACTTCCAGAATAAATTCCAAGCTCACCAGTTTTCAAAGGGTTAAAAATTAGTTTTCACTTAAATTCTATATCCCACGATTTTCTTTAAACAAGCCAAATCGATATGATTTCCTTTTGCATGTAACCTGAAGCTTTTATCCTTGATATTTCTAAATGTTGGTTGAATGCAGATTGATGGCAAAGCATACTTACCATCCCCATCTCTTTGAAGATGCATTGTTTTGAAATCAATGAAGGGAAAAGTGATTGTACATGGCGCTAATAGAATGAAAAAATGGCAAAAATACCAGTGTGAGCAGCAAGCAGTCACAGACACCCCATAAACACAAAAGTAAAACAGAAAACACAATTAAAACTAATTCACTACCTGAATCAAAAACAGCATTTGCTTTTATGCTAAACATGTAACACAAATTAAAAATACTGAGAAAAGCCACAGCAGTTTTATGGAGATCTAGATATGAAACTAATTTAATACGATTCACTTCAGATTGATTCTGATTGGCATTTGCTTAACTTTACTCAGACAACATCTATTCTCTAGCACAACGGGTCACATGAATGTAAAATGCTGCATTATTGGTAATTATTTTCTTCCTTTTGAAAGGCACAAGGCCCTTCAAAAATGTTCCTCACTTTTTCCCCCGGAATGTACCTTCTGCCAAAAGTGCAGGCGTCCTATTCGCAGGGTTCTTTCAATGTTACTTGAACTGGTTGCTAGCTATTCTATGCCATTTCAGCAAGTCCAACTCCAAAACCCTACATGATGACATTAAGACCTCTTCAGAACAATATCAAAAACTCACAAGTGGGGGAAAATTAGCTTCTATCCTACCACTTCACTGTGTGACTCAGTAAAGTACAAGCGAATGGTAGCACTATGTTGCATCAAGAAACTCCTTAAAAAGAATAAAATGCAGAAGGATAAGCTGGTATTGTCACATTGTGAATAAATATGCAATTTGGAAAATCATTTTACTTTTTAAGAATATGTTAGTTTGCTCATGGCTTATTTACAACTGCAACAACTTGCAATTATATAGTGCCTTTAACATAGTAGAACACCCCAAAGCACTTCACAGGCGTGTTAGCAAACAAAATTTGACATCAAGCCACATGAAATATCAGGATAGGTGACCAAAAGCTTGGTCAATGAGATAGGTTTTGGGAGCATCTTAAAGGAGGAGAGATGGGTACAAAGACAGAGAGATTTGTTTGGAGGAGGGGACGCTGAATCCCAGAGTTAGAGCCTGGGCAGCCAAACGTAGACGCAATGGCAGGGTGACAAAAATTGGGGATGTGCAAAAGGCCAGAATTGGAGCAGCACAGAGTTCTAAGGGTTTACAGGAGGTTACAGAGATAGGGAAGGGTGAGGCCATGGAGGGATTAGAAAACAAGAATGACAATTTTAAAACAGAGGCATTACCGAACCAGGCGTTAACAGAGATCAGCAAGCACAAGGGTGATGGGTGAGTGGGACTTCTTGCTTGTGATGATATGGGCAACAAATTTTTGGATGACCTCAAGTTTACAAAAGGTGCAACGTGGGAGGTCAACCAGGTGAGCACTGGAATTGTCAAAACTAGCAGTAATAAAGGCACAGATAATGGTTTCAGGAGATGAGCTGAGATAGAGGTGGACACGGATGATGGTGTGGAGGTGGAAGTAGGTGGTCTTTGTGATGGTGAGGATATGGCATCAGAAGCTCAGGGTCAAATAGGATGCCAAGATTGTGAACAGCCTGGATCAGCCGCAGAGGAATGGAATTGGTGGCAAGGGAATAGAGCTTGAGGCAGGGACTGCTCAAGTCAATGGTTTCCATCGTCTTAATAGGAAAGGGAGGAAATTTCTGCTTATCCAATACTGGATGTCAGAAAAGTAGTGAGACAAATCAGAGGCAGTGGAGGTTTTGGTGAGGTAAAGCGGAGTGCCATTAGCGTGCAAGTGGAACTTGATGCTGTGTTTTTGGATGATGTCATTGAGGAGTCGCATGTACATAAAAAATAGGAGGGGGCCAAGGGCAGATAGATTGTTGGGTGACTCCAGAGGCAAAGGTGATGGAAGAGAAGCCCTTGCAGGTAATTCTCTGGCTACAAGTAGATAGATGGGAATGAAGCCATGTAAGGGCAGTCTCACCCAGCTGAACAAGAGAAGTATTAGAAGAGGATCGTGTGTTCAACTGTGCCAAAAGGTTGCAGAAGGGTCAAGGAGGATGACGAGCGATAGTTTACGATGGTCACAGTCACACAAAATGTCATTTGTGACTTTGATAATGGCAGGGCCAGATACCTGATTGGCGGGGTTTAAACATGGAGTTGAGCAAAAAATGTGCACAGATTTGGGTAGCAACATGTTCAAGTACTTTGGAGAAAAGGAAGTTTGGGTAGGATGGCACAAAGAGTAAGGTTCTAAATCAACTTTTACTAAATTATGCAAGAAAGCCATTAATGCCTTATAACGACTGTTTACAAAAAAAGCTGCCATTTATCTCATATATGAGCTCTCTTGGCTGGGTTTCTCCTCTTCTGATCGCAAGAGGCTGTGTAAAGCTTAAATTAATCATGGACGAAAATATACCACCAATCATGGTTTAAGAACAAATGGGTCATAAGCAAATCTCAGTTGTGAAGTCAAAAAAAACTTGGCCAGAACATGTGTGTGACTAGAGTAAATTTTAGCCATCACAATGATGACATTGTTGCAGCAGAACTAATGTCTGTTCAGTACTCCAATCTTACCCTTGTCTGCCAAAAATATAACTGCACAATTCAAGTATAAAAGAGTATTTTTATAATATAAAGGCAAAGTCTATTTTTAAAAAATAATCTCCCTCCGCATAGGAGACTGTAACTTTATTTTTTCCAATCCCATGCAGATCAGTCATACCAGGTCTCCCCAGTCAGAAGATTCTCATCTCATATGTTCTTATGTTTCCCATAAATCGTAAGAACTAAGAGTAGTAGGACATTTGGCCCCTCAAGCCTGCTCCACTGTTCAATAAAGATCCTGACTGATCTGATTGTGGCCTTCACTCCACTTTCCTGCCTGCCTCCGTAACCCTCGACTCCCTTATAGATCAAAAATCTTTCTAACTCAGCTGTCATGAAGGTGCTTCCCTTATTAATTTTTTTTTGAGGACTAGTGTTTAAAAAATTGCGAAAATTGATTAATTTAAAAGACTGAGGAGATTTTTTTTAAAAAAAGCTTACTGGAAGGACACATTGGATTTTTTTTTTATAAAAAACAATTACTAGAAGAGATAATGACGTGTTAAATTAACATAAGGAACCTTGCTGGCTACTGAAGTTATTTACAGAGAAGTCACATGTCTAGGTTTATGGCTGTCAGGAGTTTCTGGCTCTCTGTTTTAGGGCTGGACTGTTTGAATAGTCAGTTGGTGTATCGCCTGCTCCACCTCTGAGAAACCCTGAGAATTCAGTGTGAGAGCTGGAGAAACTGATACAGCATTTCTTTTGAGAAGCTTCTGGAAGACTTCCTCTCGACATCTCCTGAACAAACTGCTTCTGAAAAGATCCCAGTGACAACCGCATCTGTCGAGTGACACCCATCTACATGTACCAGGACGCCAGACCGAAAGTCATCTGGAACATTTCATATCTTATCCTTTAGTTCAAGAATTAACAATTATTTGGCCAAAGTATTTTTTTTTTTGTAAAGTGATCTCTGCAGAAAAAGCTTCTTTATTTTTTCTTTAACGTGTATATGTGCGCATGTATGTGTATTAGGTTATTTTAGAAGGGTAGGTATTTATACTTTCAGACTTGTGTTAATAAGCTTTGCATCTTTATTGAAAAAGTTTTGTTTTATAATCAATCAACAATGTTGCTGTTTATTACCTGGTTGGTGTATTTTTATTCTGAAACTAAAATAAAGAATATAATTGGCCGTATCGGTAACTGGGTAAAACATTTAAATATATGCTGTGACCAGTGGAGTAGTGGAACTAGAGAAAGTTAGTGCATTCCTCTACCCTCGGTCATAACACAGTCTTGAATATATTCAATAATCCAGCCTCCACTGCTCTCTAGGGTCGAGTATTCCAAAGATCAACAACCCTGACAGAAGAAATTCCTCATCTCCGTCTTAAATGGGAGACCTCTAATTCTGAAATTGTACCCCTAGTTCTAGATTCCCCCCAATGGGAAACATCCTCTCAGCATTTACCCCATCAAGCACCCTCAGAGTCTTATACATTTCAGTATCACCTCTCAATCTTCTAAACTCCAATTAGTATAGGCCCAAACCGTTCAACCTTTCCTCACAAGACAACCCTTTCATCCAGGAGTCAACCTAGCGAACCTTCTCTAAACTGCCTCCAATGCAAGTATATCCTTCCTTAAATAAGGAAAGACCAAAACTGTATTCAGTACTCTCAGTGCAGTCTCACCAACACCCTATACAGCTGTAGCAAGACTTCCTTACTTTTATACTCCATCCCCTTTGCAATAAAGGACAATATTCCATTTGCCTTCCTAATTACTTGCTGTACCTGCATGCTAACTTTTGAGATTCGTGTATGAAGACACCATTCTGTACTGCTGCATTCTGTAGTCTTTCTCTATTTAAATAATATTCTGCTTTTCTATTCTTCCTACCGAAGTGGATAACGTCACATTTTCCCACATCATATTCCATCCGCTAAATTTTTGCCCAGTCACTTAACCTATCTATATCCTTTTGCAGACGGTCATCTTCCCAACTTGCTTTCTCATCTATCTTTGCATTATCAGCAAATTTGGCTAGAATACATTCAAGTCATTAATATAGATCATGTATTGTTGAGGCCCCAGCACTGGTCGCTGTGCTGTGGCACCCCACTACTTACAGTTTGCCAACCTGAAAATGACCCATTTATCCCGACTCTGTTTCCTGCTAGCCGATCCTCCATCCATGCTAATATATTAACTCTAACACCATGAGCTCTTATCCTGTGCAGTAACCTTTTATGTGACACTTTATCTAATGCCTTTTGGAAATCCAAATACACAACTACTGGTCCCCCTTTATCCACCTGGTTACAACATCCTCAAAGAATGCTACTAAATTTGTCAAACACAATTTCGTCACAAAATCATGTTGACTCTGCTTGATTGTATAATGATTTCTAAATACCTTAATGATGAATTCCAGCATTTTCCTAATGACAGATGTTTGGCTAACTGGCCTGTAGCTTCCTACTTTCTGTCTCCCCTTTTTCTAAATAGAGGCTTTACATTTGTGGCTTTCCAATCCTTTCCAGAATCGAGGTAATTTTGGAAGTTTATAACCAACATCTCTGCAGCCACTTCTTTTAAGACCCTTGGACATAGGCTATCAGGCCCAAGGGACTTGTCAGCTTTTTGTCCCATCAATTTTCCTAGTACTTTTCCTCCAGTGGTAGTGATTATTTTAAGTTCTCTCTTTTCCCCAATTTTCTACTATTATTGGGATGCTTTTATGGTCTTCTACTGTGAAGACAGATACAAAATATCTGTTCAAAGCCTCGGCCATTTCCTTGCTTCCCATTACTAGCTCCCCAGTCCCATCCTCTAAGGAACCAACATTTAGTTTAGCTACTCTCTCCCTTTTTATATACTTGTAGAAGCTCTTACTGCCTATTTTTATATTGCTAGTTTACACTCATACTCCAATGTCTCCCTCTATTTTTTTTTAAATCATCCTTTGCTGGTGTTGAAAATTTTCTAAATCTTCTGGCCTACTACTAATTTTCGCAAAATTGTGTGCCTTTTCTTTCAATTTGATACCATCCATAATTTCCTTAGTCAGCCATGGATGATTCATCCTTCTCGCAGAGTCTTTTTTTCTCAATGGAATATATCTTTGTTGAGAGTTATGAAATATCTCCTTAAACGTTTGCCATACTTTGTTGTCATCTTACCTTTTAACCTATTTTCCCAGTTCACTGCAGCCAACTCTGTCTTCATACCTCTATAATTGTCTTTATTTAAGTTTAAGACACTAGTTTAACTGAATGTGAAATTCCATCAAGTTATGATCACTCTGGAGGATCCCTTACTATGCAATCATTAATTAATCCTGTCTCCTTGCACATTACCAAATATAAAACAATCTGTTCCCTAGTTGGTTCCACAGTGTATTGCTCTAAGAAAATGTCCCAAATACACTATGAACTTGCCCGCAAGGTTATCTTTGCCAATTTAATTCGCCCAATCTTTGAGAATAAAATCACCCACGATTATTGCAGCACCTTTCTTACAAGCCCCCATTATTTCTTGATTTATACTCTGTCCTACACTGTAGCTACTGTTAGAGGGCATATAAACTACTCCTACCAGTGGCTTCCTTTCCTTGCTATTTCTTACCTCCACCCAAAAGGATTCTACCTCTTGATCTTCCGAGCCAAGGTCATTTCTCACTACTGTACTTATCTCATCCTTTATTAACACCATAATCTCCTTTCTTCCTTTCGATAATGTCAAATACCCTTCAATATTCAGTACCCAGTCTTGGCCATCTTGTAACAAAGTCTCTGTAATGGCCATCACAGAAGGCGGCCATTCGGTCCATCGTGTTTACACCGGTTCAGCAAATGCACAATTCACCTAATACCATTCCCCCGCAACCCTGTACATTCTTCATTTTCATACAACAGTCTAATTCCCTTTTGGAGGTCTCGATTGAATCTGCCTCCACTACACTCTCAGGCAGTGCAGTCCAGATCCTAAGCACTCCCTGCGTGAAAAAATTTTCCTTACGTCGCTTTTACTTCTTTTGTCAATCACTTTAAATCGGTGCCCTCTTGTTCGCGATCCTTTCACGGTGGGAACAATTTCTCCCCTATCCACTCTGTCCAGACCCACAAACTCATTTATTTCCATTTGTGCCATCAATTTAGCTATCTGAATGCATGCAGCATTCATAAACAAAAGAGCATTTAATTTTGTTTTTTTACCATTTTTCCCCACTCTGACCTTATTTGCTGGTGCACTCTTATGGTCGTTAACTCTGTCCCTTCCTGTCACAATGATTATCATCACCTATATCTTTACCTTTCACTATTGCATTGTCCTTTCTCAAACTTTCCAAATTTCCCCTCACCTCCCCACCCCCACCCCCCCAACCAACTATTTAGTTTAAAGCCCTCTCTACAGTCCTAGTTATTCGATTCACCAGGACACTGGTCCCAGCTCGGTTCAAGTAAAGCCCATCCCAATTGAAACCTCTATTTTTCTCCAGTACTGGCGCCAGTGAACCAGGAATGGAAATTCATTTCTCTCACACCAATCTTTCATCCACACATTTGATTCTCTGATCTTATTCACCCTATGCCAATTTGCTCATGGCTCAGTAGTAATCAGAGATTACCACCTTTGTGGTTTTGTTTTTTAATTTTGCCCTTCGCTGCTCATACTCCCTTAGCAGAACTTCTCTCTTAGTTCTACCTATATAGTTGGTACCTATGTGGACCACGACAACTGGATCCTTCCACTCCCACTCCACGCTCTTCTTCAGCCCTAAGAAGATATCCTTAACACTGGCACCAGGTGGGCAACATAGCCTTCTAGAGTCACGCTGTCGGCTGCAGAGAACAGTATATCTATCCCCCTAACTATATTGTCCCCTCCTACGACAACATTCTTTTTTTCTCCCCCAACTTGAATGGCCGGCCCCCTGCATCACGGTGCTGTGGTTAGTTTTCTCATCCATCCTGCAGTCCCTGCTCTCATCCATACAGACTGCAAGAACCACATAGCTGTAGGACAGGTGCAAGGACTGAGGATCCTCCAGCGCCACCTCTTGGATCCCCATACCGGCCTCACTTGTAGTTGCACCCTCCCGTCCCTGACCACAGAACAAATCTGAATTACTTAACCTAAGGGATATGACTGCATCCTGGAACAAAACGCCCAGGTAACTTTCTCTCTCCTTGATGCATCGCTGGTCATTGAGTGGCTCCATAGTAATTCACACCAATTAGCATCCTTTTCTATTCTGGATAAATTTCTATGGATCTATTTGTTGACCAGTCTCATTTCTTGCAATTGCAGAATAACTCCCTGCTGAGTGTGGTGACCCGACAATACAAATTTTTACAAGCAAAAGTAAATAAAAATTAAAACTTAAAATTTGCCTAGTTTTTTTTGAAATGGGAGGAATCACAGTAGTAAACTGAAATCAAGCACTGATCTGTGAGCAATACTGTACATCTAAATAGAGTTTTAATCACATTTGCAAAAACAAATACTCAAGTGTACTCAGAACTAATCAATTTTTAATTTATGGTGCTTCAACTTTGAATTTCTAAGATTGACAACATCCAACTTCCCTTTACAGCATATAGCTGTTTCTTAAATAAATCCAGTGTCCAGACTTCAATTACCCTTTCCCTGCCACTAGTTCCAGCTATTGACCAACATTGTGTTTTTTTAAAAATTTTATTTGTTTGTGGGATATGGGTGTCGCTGGCTAGGCCAGCATTTATTGCCCATCCCTAATTGCCCTTGAACTGAGTGGCTTGCTAGGCCATTTCAAAGGGCATTTTAAGAGTCAACCACATCGCTATCACATGTAGGCCAGACCAGGTATGGACAGCAGATTTCTTTCCCTCAAGGGCATTAGTGAACCAAATGAGTTTTTACAACAATTGACAATGGTTTCATGATAACCATTAGACTAGCCTTTAGTTCCAGATTTATTAATTGAATTCAAATTTCACCATCTGCCGTGGTGGGATTTGAACCCATGTCCCCAGAGCATTAGCCTGGGCTCTGGATTATTAGTCCAGTGAGATCACCACTACGCCACTGCCTCCCCTGTGTAAATAAATATTTGCTATGTGTACTAAAATTGTCTCTTGCACCTTAAACCTTTATCTTTTAGTTCTGCTGCCTTGACACATCAGAAAGTATTACAGGATTATTTTCTTTTCCCCATCAAATATCTAATACACCTCAGTGTTGTCTCCACTGGGGCATCTTTTTTCTGGGGTGAACAGTACTGGTTTATCTAAGCATTCCTCAAAATTTACTTGGGGATTAGCCTTATACTGCTTCTTTGTAACATAAAAGGTCCCAGAAACTGTACAATGATCAGAACCAAATACAACACTCCAGTGCTGCCTGTACAACTTCAGAATAAATCATAGGGCCTGAAATACAACTGATTCTACAATGCACTCCAATATTCTGTTTATTGCTGCCTGCAATAAGGCAGCTGATGCCTGTAGTTATCTTTCAACTTCCCTCATGGCAAGTTTACCACCACCTTCTATTTTCACCTCCAACATTCAGTATTTTTCTCAGTTCAGTTGCATAACCTGTTGAGGTCTTCAAGATCTTGGTGGCCCGAATTAGTCAACCACTCTAGCCTAGGG
Organism: Heterodontus francisci; assembly: GCF_036365525.1. NCBI lineage: Eukaryota > Metazoa > Chordata > Chondrichthyes > Heterodontiformes > Heterodontidae > Heterodontus > Heterodontus francisci. The sequence continues at coordinate 70,985,162 of NC_090382.1, read as the reverse complement.
ATAAAGTTTTGGATCTGCTCATTTAATGTGACAATTTTAGAGGTAAAATAAAAGGTAGAAATATAGGATTGCTTCTATAATTTTATTTTTAATTCATTCAAGGGATGTGGGCATCACTGGCAAAGCCAGCATTTATTGCCCATCCTTATCTCAAGGGCAGTTAATGGTGGCAAGCCATCTTCTTGAACCATTGCAGTCTGTGTAGTGAAGGTACTCCCACAGTGCTGTTGGGTAGGGTGTTCCAGGATTTTGGCTTAAAGGAATGGCAGTTTATTACCAAATCAGGATGGTGTGCGACTTCGAGGAGAGTTGGAGATAGTGGCATTCCCATGCACCTGCTGCCTGTGTCATCCCAAGTGGTAGAGGCGCAGGTTTGGGAGATGCTGTCAAAGAAGGCTTCGCGAGTTGCAATGCATCTTATAGATGGTAAACACAGTAGATACTCGCTGCCAGTGAAAAGTGAATGTTTAAGGTTATGGATGGGGTGCCAATCAAGTGGCCTGGTTTGCCCTGGATGGTGACAGGCTTGAGTGTTTTGGAAATCACTCATTGAAAAAGCAGAAGTATGCCATCACACTCCTGATGTGTGCCTTGTAGCCAGTGGTAAGACTTTGGGTGGGGGGGGACGGAGGTGTCAGGAGGCAAGTCACTCACCACAGAATACCCAGCCTCTGACCTACTCTGGTAGCCATAGTATGTATATAGTGCGTCCAGCTAAGTTTCTGGTCAATGACAATCCCCAGGATGTAGATAGCAATGCTACTTAACGTCAAGGGAGGTGGTTGGACTTTCACGTGTTGGAGATAACCACTGTCTGGCACTTGGTGAATGTTACTTGCCACTTAATAGCTCAAGTCTGAGTGTTGTCCAGGTCTTGTTGCATTTTATTTTATTTTTTTTTTATTTAGAGATACAGCACTGAAACAGGCCCTTCGGCCCACCGAGTCTGTGCCGACCATCAACCACCCATTTATACTAATCCTACACTAATCCCATATTCCTACCACATCCCCACCTTCCCTATATCCCCCGACCACCTACCTATACTAGGGGCAATTTATAATGTCCAATTTACCCATCAACCTGCACGTCTTTGGCTGTGGGAGGAAACCAGAGCACCCGACGAAAACCCACGCGATTCACAGGGAGAACTTGCAAACTCCAATCAGGCAGTACCCAGAATTGAACCCGGGTCGTTGAAGCTGTGAGGCTGCGGTGCTAACCAATGCGCCACTGTGCCGCCACGAATGTGGGCACAGATCACTTTATTATTTGAGGAGTTGTGAATTGAACTGAAGGCAAACATCCCAACTTGCGAACTTATGAGGAAGGGAAGAAGCACCTGAAGATGGATGGGCCTAGGCCACTGCCCCAAGGAACTCCAGCAGTAATATCCTAGGTTGAGATGACTGACCACCAACAACCACAATTATCCTCTTTTGTGCTAGTTATACCTTCAGCCAGTGGAGTTTTCCCACCTATTTCTATTAACATAAATTTTAAAAAAGGCTCTTTGCTACCACATTCAGTCAAATGCTGCCTTGATGTCAAGGCCAGTCACTCATTGGGAACTCATTAGTCCATGTTCTGATCAAGGCTATAATGAGGTTTGGAGCAGAGTGGTCCTGGCAGAACCCAAACTACGCATTGGTGAGCAAGTGTCGCTGGATAGTGCTGTCAATGGCACCTTCCATCACTTTGCTGATGATTGAGAGTAGGCTGATGGGGAGGTAATTGGCTAAGTTGAATTTGTCCTGCGCTTTGTGGATAGGACATATCTGGGAAATTTTCCACTTGATTAGGTGATGCGAGTGTTGTAGCTGTACGGAAATAGCTTGGCTAGAGGCAGGGTTAGTGCTGGAACACAGGTTTACAGCACTGCAGCCGGGACACTGTCAGGGACCATAGTCTTTGCTGTATTACGTGCGCTCAGCTAGAGAAACAGAGAGTAGTGGTTAATGGATGTTTTTTGGGCTGGAGGAAGGTATGTAGTGGAGTTTCCCAGTGGTCAGTATTGGGACCCTTGCTCTTCCTGATTTTGATTAATGACCTAGACTTGGTGTACAGAGCACAACTTTAAAGTTTGCAGATGATACGAAACTTGGAAGCATTGTGAACTGTGAGGGTTGCGTAGGTCGCCAAAAGGACACAGACAATTCGGTGGAATGGGCAGACAGGTGGCAGATGAAATTCAATGCAGACAAATGTGAAGTGATTCATTTTGGTAGGAAGAACATGGAGAGAGAATATTAAATAAAGGGCACAATTCTAAAGGGGGTGCAGGAACAGAGGGACTTGGGCGTATATGTGCATAAGTCATTGAAGGTGGCAGGACAGGTTCAGAGAGCAGTTAATAAAGTATCAGTATCCTGGGATTTATTATTAGGGGCATAGAGTACAAGAGCAAGGAGGTTATGTCGAACTTGTACAAGACACTAGTTCGGTCTCAGCAGGAGTACTGCATCCCGTTCTGGGCACCGCACTTTAGGAAAGACATGAAGGCATTGGAGAAAGTGTACAGAACAGATTCACGTGAATGGTTCCAGGGATGAGAAACTTCAGTCATGAAGATAGATTGGAGAAATTAAGACTGTTTACCTTGAAGAGGAGGAGGAGAGGAGATTTGATAGAGATGTTCAAAATCATGAGGGGTCTAGACAGATTAGACAGAGAGAAACTGTTCCCACTCGTGAAAGGATCGAGAACGAGAGGGCACAGATTTAAAGTATTTTGTAAGAGAAGCAAAAGTGACATGAGGAAAAACATTTACACAGAGAGTGGTTAGAGTCTGGAATGAGTTGCCTGAGAAGGTTGTGTATGCAGGTTAAATTTTTTTTTTTAATATATTCATTCATGGGATGTGGGCGTTGCTGGCCAGGCCAGCATTTATTGCCCATCCCTAATTGCCCTCGAGGTGGTGGTGGTGAGCTGCCTTCTTGAACCGCTGCAGTCCACATGAGGTAGGTACACCCACAATGCCGTTAGGAAGGGAGTGCCAGGATTTTGACCCAGCATCAGTGAAGGAACGGTGATATAGTTCCAAGTTAGGATGGTATGAGACTTGGAACGGAACTTGCAGGTGGTGGTGTTCCCATGCATTTGCTGCCCCTGTCCTAGTTGGTAGAGGTTGCGGGTTTGGAAGGTGCTGTCTAAGGAGCCTTGGTGCGTTGCTGCAGTGCATTTTGTAGATGGTACACACTGCTGCCACTGTGCTTCGGTGGTGGAGGGAGTGAATATTTGTGTATGGGGTGCCAATAAAGCGGGCTGCTTTGTCCTGGATAGTGTCGAGCTTCTTGAGTGTTGTCGGAGCTGCATCCATCCAGGCAAGTGGAGAGTATTCCATCACACTCCTGACTTGTGCCTTGTAGATGGTGGACAGGCTTTGGGGAAGCAGGAGGCGAGTTACTCGCCACAGGATTCCTAGCCACTGACCTGCTCTGACGCCACAGTATTTATATGGCTACTCCAGTTCAGTTTCTGGTCAATGGCAGCCCCTAGGATGTTGATAGTGGGGGATTCAGCAATGGTAATGCCATTGAATGTCAAGGGGAGATGGTTCTCTCTTGTTGGAGATGGTCATTGCCTGGCACTTGTGTGGCGCGAATGTTACTTGCCACTTATCAGCTCAAGCCTGGATATCATTCAGGTCTTGCTGCATTTCTACACAGACTGCTTCAGTATCTGAGTAGTCACGAATGGTGCTGAACATTGCACAACCACCAGCAAACATTCCCACTTCTGACCTTATGTTCGAAGGAAGGTCAGTGATGAAGCAACTGAAGATGGTTGGGCCTACCCTGAGGAACACCTGCAGTGATGTCCTGGAGCTCAGATGATTGACCTCAAACAACCACACCATCTTCCTTTGCGCTTGGTATGACGCCAACCAACAGAGTGTTTTTCCCGATTCCCATTGACTTCAGTTTTGCTGGGGCTCCTTGATGCCATACTCGGTCAAATGCTGCCTTGATGTCAAGGGCAGTCACTCTCACCTCACCTCGAGTTCAGCTCTTTTGTCCATGTTTGAAGCATTCAAAAGGGAATTAGACTGTTGTATGAAAAGGAAGAACGTTCAGTTACGGGGAGAAGGCAGGGGAATGGAACTGAGTGAACTGCTCTTACGGAGAGCTGGTGCAGACACGATGGGCCGAATGGCCTACTTCTGCACTGTAACAACTCTGATTCTTCGAAATCACAGTGTGAATAAAATTGGTGAAGACTGGCTTCTGTGATAGTGGAGACCTCTGAGGAGGCCAAGATGGATCATCCACTTCGCACTTCTGTCTAAAGATGCTTGCATATGCTTCAGCCTTGTTGTTCTACTCATCCTCTGGACTCTGCCATTTTTGACAATGGGAGTGTTCACAGAGCCACCTCCTCCCTTTAGTTGTTTAACTGTCCACTACCATTCACAACTGGATGTGAAAAGACTGCAGAGCTTTGACCTGATCTGTTCATTGTGGGAATCGCTTAGCTCTGCTAGATCACACTTCCCACTGTTTAGCATGCATGTAGTCCTGTGTTGAAGCTTCACTGGGTTAGTGTCTCATTTTAGGTGCATCTGGTGCATATTCCTCTGCACTTGTCATTGAAATAGGGTTGGTTCCCAGGCTTGACGGTAATGGAAGAATGAGGGATATGTCGGGCCATGAGATCTCAGATTGCTGCCGATGGCCCAGAGTGCCTCATGGATGCCCAGTTATGAGCTGCTCAATCCATTCTGAATCTATCCCATTTAACACAGTGGGAGTGCCTCAAAACACGATGCAGTGAATTCAGTGTGAAGACAGGACTCCATCTCCACAAGGGCAAAGCAGGTGATATATACAGAGATGCAGGTTTAGGCTAAAATACTTTGAACAGCCAACAAAATTGGAACTCTGTGACGCCATTGATTCTCGAGCCAGTGGAAAAGCCCCTGGGAAGGACGGCATTACCCCTGAAATAATCAAGAGTGCCAAGCCTGCTATACTCTCAGCACTCCACAAACTGCTTTGCCTGTGCTGAGATGAGGGAGCAGTACCATTGGACATGCGCGATGCCAATATCATCAGCTTCGATAAGAACAAGGGTGACCGCGATGACTGCAACAACTACCGTGGAATCTCCCTGCTCAGCATGGTGGGGAAGGTCTTCGCCCAAGTCGTTTTAAACAGGCTCCAGAAGCTGGCTGAGCGTATCTACCCTGAGGCACAGTGTGGCTTTCGAGCAGAGAGATCCACCATTGACATACTGTTGTCCCTTCGCCAGCTACAGGAGAAATGCCGCGAACAACAGATGCCCCTCTACGTTGCTTTCATAGATCTCACCAAAGCCTTTGACCTAGTCAGCAGACGTGCCCTCTTCAAACTACTAGCAAAGATCGGATGTCCACCAAAGCTATTAAGTATCATCACCTCATTCCATTACAATATGAAAGCCACAATTCAGCATAGCTGTGCCTCATCAGACCCCTTTCCTATCCTGATTGGCGTGAAACAGGGCTGTATTCTCGCACCTACACCGTTTGGAATCTTCTTCTCCCTGCTGCTCTCATATGCGCTCAAGTCTTAAGAAGGAATTTTCCTCCACACAAGATCAGGTGGCAGGTTATTCAACCTTGCCCGTCTAAGAGCGAAGGCCGAAGTATGGAAGGTCCTCATCAGGGGACTCCTTTTTGCTGACGGAACACATCCCACACAGAAGAGTGTCCGCAGAGACTCATCGACAGGATTGCAGCTGCCTGCAACAAATTTGGCCTAACCATCGGCCTCAAGAAAACAAACATCATGGGACAGGATGGCAGAAATGCTCCATCCATCAATATTGGTGACCACGCTCTCGAAGTGGTTCAAGAGTTCACCTACCTAGGCTCAACTATCACCAGTAACCTGTCTCTCGATGCAGAAATCAACAAGCGCATGGGTAAGGCGTCCGCTGTTATGTCCAGACTGGCCAAGAGAGTTTGGGAAAATGGCGCACTGACACGGAACACAAAAGTCCGAGTGTATCAAGCCTACGTCCTCAGTACCTTGCTCTACGGCAGCGAGGCCTGGACAACGTATGTCAGCCAAAAGCGACATCTCAATTCATTCCATCTTCGCTGCCTCCGGAGAATCCTTGGCATCAGGTGGCAGGACAGCATCTCCAGCGCAAAAGTCCTCGAGGCGGCCTACATCCCCAGCATATAAACCCTACTGAGCCAGGGCGCTTGAGATGGCTTGGCCACGTGAGCCGCATGGAAAATGGCAGGTTCAAGGACACATTGTGCAGCGAGCTTGTCACTGGTATTGGACCATCCAGCCATCCATGTCTCGCTTTAAAGACGTCTGCAAATGCGACATGAAGTCCTGTGACATTGATCACAAGTCGTGGGTGTCAGTGGGCAGCCATACAGGCAGGGCGAGTCGAAGAGACTTAGCTGTTGGCAGGAGAAAAAGACAGAAGCGCAAGGGGAGAGCCAACTGTGTAACAGCCCCGACAACCAATTTTAATTTTATCTGCAGCACCTGTGGAACAGTCTGTCACTGTAGAATTGGCCTTTACAGCCACTGCTTCACAAAGCACTGACCACCTCCAGGCGCTTACCCATTGTCTCTCGAGACAAGGAGGCCAAAGAAAAATAGAAAGACTTCATGAGTACTATGTATTGGTGTTTACTAAGTGGATGCTGACAAAATATCAGTGGAAGTGGAGATGGTAGAGGTAATGGATGGGGTAAAAAAAAAAAATCAATAGGCAGGATGTACTGGAAAGGCTAGCTATGCTTAGAGTGGATAAGTCGCCTCATCTGGTTGGCTTACATCGCAGGTTGCCAAGGGAAATGGGGGTGGAGATAGTGGAAGGGCTTGCCATAATCTTTCAAACTTCCCTAGATACGCCAGAAGATTAGAAATTGGCAAATGTGACACCCTGTTCAGGAAAACATGCAAGGACATTCCTAGAAATTACAGGACCGCCAGTTTATCAATGGTGAGTAAGATTTTATAAACAATAATCTGGGAAAAAAAAATCAACAGGCACTTGGAGTGGTTTGAGTCAATTAAGGAGAGCCAGCATGTTTGTAAAAGGCAGATCATGCTCAACTAATCTAATTGAATTTTTTTGACGAAGTAACAGAGAAGGTTGATGAAAGGAATGTAGTGGATATTGGCTATATGGATTTTAAGAAAGCGTTTGACAAAGTACCACAAAAAGCTAGTTAAGAAAATTGAGGCTCATGGAATAGGAGGGTCAGTGTCAGCTTGGATAAAAGAAATTAACTTAAAGACAGAACACAGCGAATCGTGGTAAATTGTCATTTTTCAGACCAGATGATGTTAGACAGTGGTGTTCCCCAAGTGTCAGTGCTTGGATCACTGCTTTTTTTGATTTATATAAATGACTTGGATATTGGAATAGAGAAAACTTTCAAAATTTGTCAGTACCTATCTTGAAGGTGTGACCAACAGCAAGGACGACTCCAATCGAGTGCTACAGAGCACAGATAGGCTAGTAGAATAGGCAAATGGAATTTAAAACAGAGAAGTGTGAGGTGATACATTGTGGCAGGAGGGACAGGGAGAGGCAATATACACTTAATGGCATATTTCCAAACAGTGTACAGAGACAGAGGGACCTGGAGGTTTGTGGCTGGACATATTGAGAGATTAGTTAGCAAAGCATATGGAACCTTGGGCTTCATAAAGAGAGGTATTGAGTACAAAATCAGGGAGATGATGCTGAACCTGTATAAAGCTGTTCGACCACAAATAGAATATTGCATCTAGTTCTGGTCACCATGCTTTAGGAAGGATGTGAAGGTTCTTGAGAGGGTGCAGAGGAGATTTATCAGAATGGTTCAGGAGATGAGGGATTTTCGCAGCAAGGTTGGAGAAGCTGGGGTTGTTGTCCTTGGAGCAAAGAAGCTAATATACAGGTGTACAAGATTATGACAGATTTAGATAAGGTGGTAGACAAAGAAAAGCTGTTTCCACTAGCTGATGGTACAAGGACTAGCGGACATAGTTTGAAGTTTTGGACAAAAGATACAAGGGGATGTTAGAAAGAACTTTTTTTTTTAAATATAGTGAGCACTGATGACCTGGAACTCGCTGCCTACAAGGGTAGTAGAGTCGGAGACCATCAATAATTCCAAAAGGAAATCGGACAGGCACTTAAGGGAAATAATGTTGCTGGAATATGGGAATACAGCAGGGAAATGGGGCTGACTAGATTGCTCTACAGAGAACCAGCACAGACTCGATAGCCTTAAACTTTCTTCTGTACTGCAAAGACTCTGACTGTGCAGTGGCTACTCCTATCAATACTGTCCAGGACAGGGGCATCTGTGACAGGTTGACTGGTGAGGAAGAGTTCAAGTAGGGTTTTCCCTTATGTTGGTTCTCTCAACACCTGCTACAAGCCAAGTTTGGCAGCTATGTCCTTTAAGACTCAGCCAGCTGTGTCAGGAGTATTTGCTTTACTGATTTGCTCAGAATAATCAAAGGTTATTGTGGAAAATAAAAGCTCATGGTGTAGGGAGTAACATATTGGCATGGATAGAAGATTGGCTAGCTAACAGGAAACAGTAGGCATAAATGGGTCATTTTCTGGTTGGCAAGATGTAACAAGTGGTGCGCCACAGGGATCAGTGCTGGGACCTCAACTTTATACAATTTATATAAATGGCGTGGATGAAGGGACTGAAGTATGGTTGCTAAATTTGCTGATGACACAAAGATAGGTATGAAAGTAGGTAGTGAAGAGGGCATAAGGATGCTACAAAGGGATATAAGTATTCAAAATCATGAGGGGTCTGGACAAATTAGATAGAGAGAAACTGTTCCCACTCGTGAAAGGATCGAGAACAAGAGGACACAGACTGAAAGTATTTGGTAAGAGAAGCAAAAGTAACATGAGGAAAAACTTTTTCATGCAGCAAGTGGTTAAGGTCTGGAGAGTGCTGCTTGAGAACATGGTGGAGGCAGGTTCAATTGAAGCACTCAAAAGAGAATTAGACAGTTATATGAAAAGGAAGAATGTGCAGGATTAGAGTAAGAAGGCAGGGGAATGGAACTGAGGGAGTTGCTCTTCCAAAGGGCTGGTGCAGACATGATGGGCCTAATGGCCTCCGTCTGCACTGAAACAATTCTGAGAGATAGGTTAAGTGAATGGGCAAAGATCTGGCAAATGGAGTATAATGTCAGAAAATGTGAAATTGTCCATTTTGGCAGGAAGAATAAAAGAAAGCATACTATCTAGATGGCGAGAGACTGCAGAGTTCTGAGACGCAGAGGGATCTGGGTGCCCTAGTGCATGAATCTCAAAAGGTTAGCATTTGGGTACAGTATGTAATTAGGAAAGCTAATAGAATGTCATCATTTGTGAGGGGAATTGAATACAAAAGTAATGAGGTTATGCTTCAGCTATACAGGACATTGGTGAGATCACATTTGGAGTACTGTGTACAGCACTGGTTTCCTTATTTAAGGAAGAATGTAAATGCATTGGAAGCAGTTCAGAGAAGTTTGACTAGACTCATAGCTGGAATGAGCGGGTTGTCTTATGAGGAAATTTTGGACAGGCTAGGCTTGTATCTGCTGGAGTTTAGAAGAGTGAGAGGCGACTTGATTGAAGCATATAAAATCCTGAGGAACCTTGACAGGGTGGATGTGGAAAGGATGTTTCCCCTTGTGGGAGAATCTAGAACTAGGGGTCATTGTTTAAAAACAAGGGGTCACCCACTTAAGACAGAGATAATGAGAATTTTTTTCTCAGAGGGTCGTGAGTCTTTGGAACCCTCTTCCTCAAAAGGCAGTGGAAGCAGAGTCTTAAAATATTTTTAAGGCAGAGGTAGAAAGATCCTTGATAAGAAAGGGGGTGAAAGGTTATCGGGGATAGGCAAGAATGTGGAGTCAAGGTTACAATCAGATCAGCCAAGATCTTATTGAATGCCGGAGCAGGCTCGAGGGGCCAAGTGGCCTACTCCTGCTCCTAATTCATTTGTTCATATTTTAAGAATGCTCCAGATTTCTTGTAAGCATGGAACTAAATCATATTTGTTAACAAATCAACACTTTCCCTTAAGACAGTCTCTTCAATAACTAAAAACAAATTGCATTTATATACTACCTTCTGTCAAACACCTCAAAACAATTCATACAATTAATTACCTTTCGGAGTGAGTTAGTCATGTGGGCAAACCTCAACCATTTTGCACCAGTAATGTCACAGAAAGAACAGAAGAAATAGCAGGAGTAGGTCATATTTCTCCTAGAGTTGGCTCCACCATTCGATAAGATCACAGCTGAACCTTTACATCAACTTTGCTTTCCTGCCCAATCCCCATATCCCTTGGGGTCCAAAAACCTCAAGTGAGCATCCACAGCCCATCTCATTGAAGTCCTATATAATTTCAGCAAGGCTTCCTTACTCTTATACTCTAAACACCTTTCAATAAAGGCTAACGTACTACTTGCCTTCCTAATTGCTTGCTGTACATGCATGTTATCTTTGTACATGAATTACAAAGTTACCACATCCCTCTGACTCCCAATATTTAACAGCATCTCACTTTTTAAAAAATATTCTGTTTTTACATTCTTCTTACCAAAGTGGACAATTTCCCACATTATACTCCATCTGCCACCTTCTTGGCCAATCACTCAACCCATCTATATTCCCTTTACAGTCTCTGCATCCTCTTCACAGATTACCTTCCCTCCTGGCTTTGAACATTAACTTGGTCCCCTCATGTAAGTCATTGATTATAGATGATTAATAGCTGAGGCCCAAGCACCAATCCTCACAGGACTCCAACCAGTTACACAGAGTCATCCTAAAAATGACCTACCTATTCCTACCGTGTTCTCTCGGTTAACCAATCTTCATTCCATGCTAATATATTACTGCCAATCCCTAACTTTATGTAACAACCTGTTGTGTGACACCTGTTGAGTGCCTCTGAAAACCTAAACATACTACATTCACAGGTTCCCCTTATCAACCATGCCAGTTACAATTTCAAAAAACTCAATATATTTATCAAACACAAGTTTCCTTTCATTAAACTGTGCTGACTCTGCCTAAAACCACTAGTTAATTGAATTTTTGGTGACATTGATTGTGGGAGGTATGTTGGTTAGGACATCTGAAGAACTCCTTGCTCTTCAAATAGTACCATGGGATGTTTAAGGCCTATCTGAACTATCAGAACAGGCAACTGACACTTCAGCAGCCAAAATACTCAACTGTTTTCCTAATGATTCAACAGTAAAACTGCATGTACAATATGCTCCAATGGAATTAATTGGTCTAAGCACCTTTTCATCAGATGACAAATTTGCCAATTTCTTTTTGCCCTAAACTAGAAATTCATAAAACTCTGACTCAAGAAAAGGCAGCAGCATTTGGAATTGATCTTTGTGATTTTAATACTTAACCTCAGTTGCATAATTTTTGCAAAAAAATTATTTGTAATTTGGGAGCAGTGAAACCCATTTTCCTCTCCTCTGGCCTGTAACACTTAAAACAAACTTTGATGTTGATAACACACAGCAATGTAACATATAACACAATATGAAAGGGAATGTTTTAAAAAACTCATGAAAAGGGCAACTAATTTTAGATTTGAAACTCATATGACCAACCTTGCTTGGTACACTGCAGAAAATCATTTCACTCAAGTAGTTTTTGCACTCAAAACTGTAAGAAATATTAACTTTTGGAAATAGGAACTTTTCCTACTTCTGCATCAACATTAAGCACTCCCAAGTCAGGTACAGCATGGATTAGATTCAAATCAAGCCCCACTCTGCCTGAGTGTGCCTTAATACCAACAGCAGAAGATCATCATGGCTGGCTCAGCACCACATTTTCAACGTCAACCACCCTAATGGCCTGAAAGAAATTGTCAATTTAGTGCCAAGTATGCAGCCACTTTGGCTGGGGACCCCATGTTTATTAGGAACTGGTTTGAAATTGCCCAAACTTATTTCATACATCCTGTTACAGCGAGGTAATTATTGGCACTTTACCTCTGGCATCAACCATCTCAGAATGACTGCATGAAAGTCGCATCTGATTGCTGGCTGGATGTATATTACATGAAATTAGTTTAGGCAATCTTAATCCAGTTTCTCATGGCATGGACTGCAGCAATATACTGCTCTCTCCTGCACTAAATTGGCTCAGGAGAGGCTTTTGTGAGAAAGAGAGGAAACATTAGTATAATATTAGAAGATTCTATGTGGTTGGGGTAGTGTGAAATTTGGGATACTTAACTATCTATCTCAACACTTCAACTGAGAATGCTCCATTTGAACACTGAAGCATGAAATACAGTGTGTTCATTTCAGGATCTGTAACATTTTGACAAGTATAGTAAAGTTGATATTGATTATACTGTGAAGGCTATAACTTCTGAACAATGCTCCCTTCATTTGTAGAAGTTATTTCAGAGCATAATTATGTCCAAAATTTTCATTTTCTGCATTATTATTGAAGTCTGCAAATCTTCATGAATTCATCAGGATTGTGGTGTCAATAATTGTTTTAATATTTATTAAACCAGTAAAATACAAATGTATAGTGTACATGTAAATCATTAAAAATATATAATATCACAAAATTCAATGACCAAACTATACAGAAACATTTACTAGTTTCAATGGTGTAGTTAGTTTCCTGGTAAATTATTTTAACACTTTAAAAACTTATAAAAAGGTGCCTATTAGTACCCTTGCACATAAAGATAAAGCTTATTTTTAAAGAGACTCTTTGATGGTCCACAAATAGGCGCAGTCAGTACAATTTCGCTACAGTAATTAATTGACTCTAGGCATGGCTAATTTTGGGGCGGGGCTGACTTCCAGCACAAGTTTTTTTTTAAATCAGCCCACCAGAACACCTAAATTCGATTTGCACTGGATGCAATCTGTGCTTGAAATTCCTTAATCTTATGCACTGGTTTGGTCAATTTATTTTGTGCCAATCAATCTAGCAGAAACTCTACTTGAAAATTTCTGTTTCAGGACCAGAAGGCCAAAAATTAGTTAGAATTTGAATTTAGGATTTCATCACTGACACTTGCTATGTCTAAAGATTGAAGCAGAATCTCTTCTGAGGCTTTGATGTATCAGAGTGCTTCCAACCCATAACCTTATATTGCACAACACAAAGTTAGTCACTTGGCATATTAGAAAACTTCAATAAACATGATCTGCATAAGCAAGCACCCACCAGCTTTTTGAAAAAAATTTCATGCACTGTGCACTTCAGAAAAAGTAACATAAATGCTGCATTTACCTTCCCAGACACCCGTCTCAGTCACCCTCTTCAGATCAAGGTGAGCAATTTCTGGTCGCACTCTATTATCCTGACTAGAAACTTCTTGACTTTTTGGCACATCAGACTCTTTATTAGCATTCAAATCATAAATTTCAGTAGATGAATTCTAAAAGACAGATGGGGAAAACAGAAAAGGTTTGTTCATTTTGTCATCTGTAATCAATTAGTTCCAGTTCTTTGCCAGTCCAAATGAATGCATTTTTCTAGGAAAACACATTAAGAGGAAGAATGTAAGAGTGTAGCAGATTTGCACTTAAAACATCAAATGTACCTCTAATATCTAGTTTTGAGTATCCATTGAAGCTTTCACTTAATTTGAAGAAACAGCTAGACTTCAAATGGTTAAAATTGTCAGTGTAGCAAAATCTGATTTTCCCAACCAAATTTATATTTACTTTGCGCTGACAATTGGCCTAAACAAACAGTTGAAAGATTTTTGAATACTTTTATAATGCTTTGTTTCCTCATCGCTTCATCATTTACTCACCTTCAGCTATAGCAACCTTCATTCATTGAAAGAGGCCATTACTCCACATTAGCTTTTTTAAGAAAAGAGAAATTAAAAGTAGCACCTGTCTAAGGCATTATGTTTTGCTTCATACAAGATCCTGAGGGGTCTAGACGGGGTGGATGTGGAAAGGATGTTTCCTCTTGAGAGAATTTAGAACTAGGGGTCACAGTTTAAAAATAAGGGGTCAGTCATTTAAAACAGAGATGAGGAGAAATTTTTGCTCTGAGGATTAAGTGTCTTTGGAACTCTCTTCCTTAGAAGGCAGTGGGAGCAGAGTCTTTGAATATCTTTAAGGCAGAGGTAGATTCTTGATAAGCAAGGGGGTGAAAGGTTATTGGGGGTAACCAGGAATCTGGAGTTGAGGTTACAAATCAGATCAGCCATGATTTTACTGAATGCCAGAGCAGGTTCAAGGGGCCAAGTGGCCTACTCCTGCTCCTAGTTTGTATGTCCATAGTTAATTTGCCTCTACTTTCACTGCAATAGAGTTAAGAACTCACAGTCGCTCCTTTGCTGAGCCTATCACTTACAGGTTTGATTTGTAAACTTGAAGTTTACAAACAACTAAAACAGAAGACCTGTTTTGTGAAAAAAAAAGATCAACTTTTCCATTGAGGATTACATCAAGCAGAGGTAAACAGACTTCAATTCATAAAAACAAAATCAATGAATGTTGATTTTACATTCATCATAATTGTAGAACAGAAGACAAGACAAACGGTTCTTTCCCAAGATCTTGACAAGAGTCTGTGGAAAATATTGAGCCAAAAAGGCCAGTTTCCTCCAACAGAACTAACAATTTGTTAAGATCGGCCACTCAAGTCAAAGCCCCCATTCAAAATATACAATTTGGATTGTGATGGGAGAAGCGCAGTTGATTTGATCCTCTACCCCCACAGGTCGCCTAGCATATCATTTTAAACTTTTCAAATTAAAGAAAGACCCAGCCAAATTGTACCATCTATTAACCCCCAAATGAGGCTAACCAAACCAGGTGTCTTTAGATCAACAAATTAATTGTTTAATTAGAAAAACTAAGCTCTTAAAATACAAAGATATAAACAACATTTAAACTAGAAACATTAATATCCTTGCATATTTACATTCCTGCCGAACTGAAATCTTCCAATGTGGAATAGTCCAAGGTTGCTTGAAGTCCTCGCAGCCGTCCGATGGGGGGACAAAAAGGTTATTCAACAGTAGGATAGTCAGTGGTCTAGTTCAGAGGTTGAAATGATGCTCGTCATCCAGTGCTGAATTCAACAATTACAGTTCAGTAGTTAAAGGAATTGGTTGTTTTCTTTTAAGAAATTAATCTGGCTAGACATCAGAATTCTGAGAGTATAATAAATAAGCTTTAAATAAACAGAGAGCCCTCATTTCTTTCAGTGCATGCTGGTCCAGCTGTAGGTCTGTGTCTCCAAAGCCAGTTCCAACTAAAAAGCCAGTTCAAAAGATAATTGCAAAATTATATATCCGGTCCTTGGTCTCTGAATGGCTGTTGCCAAATAACCAGGATGCATTCTTTGAAGCTGGTTGGTTCCCTCGCCGTATGGTTGTATCCAACGGCAACCCACTGGGGCGCCACAGTGGCGCAGTGGTTAGCACCGCAGCCTCACAGCTCCAGCGACGTGGGTTCAGTTCTGGGTCCTGCCTGTGCGGAGTTTGCAAGTTCGCCCTGTGACCGTGTGGGTTTCCGCCGGGTGCTCCAGTTTCCTCCCACAACCAATGACTTGCAGGTTGATAGCTAAATTGGCCATTGTAAATTGCCCCTAGTGTAGGTAAGTGGTAGAAGAATGGTGAGGATGTGGTAGGGATTATGGGATTAATGTAGGATTAGTATAAATGGGTGGTTGTTGGTCGGCACAGACTCGGTGGGCCGAAGGGCCTGTTTCAGTGCTGTATCTCTAAATAAATAAATAAAATGCACTCTCTAAGTCTTGAAGCTTGCTGGTTCTTAAAGCAGTACGGTTCCTTTTCCAGTCTTAAAGGTACATCGCATTCTTCCCGGAAAAAACTACAGGATCGTAACAAAATGAATTATTGAAATGGAAGAGTGATCAAAAGGAGAATTCACAGAAGCTTCAGAAAAGATAGCTTTGGCAAAGTACAAGAACAGCCGCTAGGAGAAGCATCAGTGCAACTTTACTCAGCAGCTCCAACAGTGGATTCACCTAGATCACAAGCAAAGACAAAACTGGCTGTGGATGCCTTAATCTGATGAAAATTGTACGTATGATAGGCAAAATGCCAGCGTGTAGCAGACAACCACAGATCGGATAGAAGGGAAAGTGAGGGATGCAGTATCATAAGCATCAAGAACAGTAGCAGTTGGACCAGGTAAAAAACAACCAATCGTCAAGATTACCCCAGATGACCAATTCACTGACCTAGTCATTCAGCTTATTAGCTGAGAGATTCAGAGGCTGATTGAGTTCAATCTTTTTTTTTTATTAGTCAAAATAGAAAAGGTTCAGCATCACTGAATGATGAGTAGAACCACTGCCGATGGCAATTTTTGAAGTCACAAAGGATCAAATCAGTGCGTCTAAGCAGTAGCACACTTATCCATGTCAGAAGTTGTGGGTTCAAGGCTCATTCCAGGATTTGAAACAAACATCTCAGTGCAGTGCTGAGGGAGTGCTGCATTGTCAGAGATGCCATCTTTTAGACGAGATGTTGAACAGAGGCAAATCTGCCTATTCAAGTGGATGTCAGAGATTCCATGGTTCTAATTGAAAGGGGAATTTTGCTCACGTCCAAACGAATATTCCTCTCAGACACCAACAAAAAAATAGATTAACTGGTCAATCATCATATTTGTTGTTTGAGGGACCCTACTATGTGCAAAACTGACTGCTGCATTTTGCCTGCATTCAAAATGGCTGAACTTCAAAAAGTAATTCATTGGATGTCAAGAGCTTTAGGGGCTTCTGCATATGAGAAGGTGCCACAATAGTGGCCTGAGCAGTGAAAATAATATATTTGAATTTGTGTGACAACAACATTAAATCTCCAGCTGCATGAAACCTTTAAAGAGCTATTGAAACAGCAAAAAGAGCAGTGAGGTAGGGGAGATATACTCAGTCATTTGAAGTCAGGGGATTCAAGGGACTCCACTAAGAAGCAATGTGCAAGAACAAATGAGAACATACTTCCTCTGGGTCCAAAGTTAGAATATGAAGTGAGGCTGATATTGAAAGGAAAGCAGTAAATAAGCAAAATGACTGAAGTTGGAGTTATGAACAAAATGCAGCACAAGATAACACAAGTAGCAGTAAAAGGGATAGAATCAGACACTGCTTTTTTTGCTGCCGGCCAATCAGTGGGCCAGCAGTTCTTAGTCCCAGCAGCGCCACAGGGTGCGGCGGGACTGCTGGGACTGTAGCCCAGCCGAAGACATGGAGCTGGGAGTCCAGGTAAATTTTAGTTGCCGCGACAGGGGGGTAAATCGGTCGGACCCCAGTGAACTAAGGGTGCTCGGGTTGGGGGGGGGGGGGGGGGGGGGGGGGGGGAAAGAGAGAGAAAGAGAAGGGGGCGTGTTGGGTGCGGTCGGGGTAGCGGAGCGGCCCTGCATCGGGCACCCTGTGCCTGAACACGGCCCATCCCTGGGGCTATAGGCAGCCACCTGGTATTTCCAGGCGGCTTTTCAGAGTCCTTGGCTGCCCGCTTGCCACGCGTAAAATCTGCGTGGAGCCAGGCGAAGGCCCTTAGGTGGCCATTAGTAAATTTATTTTTATATATATCGCACTATATTTGAGCGTCATGTGGGGTTGTGAATAATATGTACATTCATAATTACAAACCACACTAATCGATGTATGAACCAGTTTGTATCATGACCTATGGTAAAAATTAGTCCATTTGAATGGCTACAAGCATTTTGTATAATGCAATTTAATTACTCTATGATGTGTATCAAACTTCTGTAGGAATTCACAAATATTTTAATTGAAATTTAAGAAAATATTAAGAACTTAATTTCTCATCTGAATTACTGTAGCACTTCCTCAGTACTGCTCTGGAATGTCAGCGTGGGTTATGTGCTAGATTCCCTGAAGTGGGGCTCAAACCCACTACCTCCTAATCAGAGGGAAGAGTGATACCACTGTGCCTCTGTTAAAGGTGGTATTTCATACAAAACGTTAAACATTCAAATAGAATATTTCACAAAACAATTTATGGACAGGTGGGAAGTGGCGTGGGTGATTCCCACTTTTCATCTCTGAACTGACCACAGATAGTGTTTGAAAGAATAATGTTTTAGTCCCTGTGTTTTAAGGGTCTAATAAATCGACAAATGACAGGTTTTCTCATAGGTTAAAGAAAGATAAATATTTATTTTATACAATCACCGAAAAATGTTTGCGACCAAATCCACTCAACCTCTTGCACACAAACACGAAAAAATAGAGACAGTAGAATAGTACCATGCAGTTAGATCCAAATATGGTGAAAGTTTGTTACTGTAAGAAAACCTTTTGAAGCTTTTCGGGAGGAAATCTTTCAACGGTGTAGGCCTGAACGTTCTGTATCTTGAAAAGGATGAAGTGTTGCAGGCTCCTTGTAGTTAAGCCTCTATCTGAAGTTGAGGATGGAAATCCTGGCTCACTTTCGCATGTGGGGGAGTTCCAAAGTCACCTCGCAATTTCTCTACTGCAGTAATTAAAAGGTATTGTCGGCAGGGCTCCTGGCCTAGCTGGAACTGCCTCAGCTGTTCTGGCTGGAAAAGAACATCTCTGGCTGTTCTTCCCGCACCACCCCCCACCACCCTCTCCAGACAGGGGCCTTTTAAGGTAGAAACTTGTCAGGTTGGGGTGATGGTCAGGTGACGAAGGGATCTCTCCTCTGGGGTGATTCACACAATGTTCCAGGAAATGGAAACAATTGTTCCACGACAGCGTCTGAATGTGGCCCATTCTGATGAATAGGTGCCACTTCACACCTATTATTTTAGCACTGAACTGCTGACCTGGGGCTGCATTAGAGTGCTAAATTGGGAGTTTTGTGACTGCGGGAGTTCGGTGAGAAGGGAACGAGGAGCCCCTTTCATTTCCTACCTGTCCTCAAAGAGCTTGAGGGGAGCCAAGAGTTTCCAAAGAGCACAGCTGACTGGTGAGTAAGTCCTGGTGAGTATTTTTCAAACGAAATTGAATTGTCAGTCATTGTTTTAGCAAGACTTAATTGATTTTTTTTTATTATAATAGTCTTCTAAAGTTTTAAATTTAAAGGGTTTAGTCATGGCAGGAGAGCTTAAAGCCGTGGTTTGCTCCTCTTGCTGCATGTGGGAATCCGGGAACATTTCCAGTCCCCGGGACCAGCATGTGTGCAGGAAGTGTGTCCAGCTGCAGCTCCTGGAAGCTCGGGTTTCAGAGCTGCAATGGCGGCTGGAAACACTGGAGCATCCGTGAGTCTGAGAGCATCGTGGATGGCACGTTTAGAGAGGTGATCACACCGCAGCTCAAGGGACTTGAGGAAGGAAGGAATGGGTGACCACCAGGCAGTCCAAGAGAAACAGGCAGGTAGTTCAGGAGTCCCCTGGGGTCCCACTTGCAAATCTGTATTCCATTTTGGAGCCTGATGAGGCTGGTTCCTCCAGGGAGTGCGGACAGAGCCAAGCTTCTGGCACCAGAAACAGCCTGGCTGCACAGGAAGGGGGAAAGAGAGGAACAGCAATAGTAATAGGGGATTCTATAGTTAGAGGAACAGGTAGGCACTACTGTGGCCGTCAACGTGACTCCAGGATGGTGTGTTGCCTCCCTGGTGCCAGGGTCCGGGATGTCACTGAATGGCTGCAGGGCATCCTGAAGGGGGGGGGGGGGTGGTGATAAGGCAGAGGTCATGGTAGATGTTGGTACCAATGACATAGGTAGAAAGAGGGATGAGGTCTTGCATATTCAGGGATTTAGGCAGACTAAAAAGCAGGACCTCTTGGGGTGTAATCTCTGGATTACTCTCAGTGTCACATGCTAGCGAGTATAGAAATAGGAGAATAGCACAGATGAATGCGTGGCTTAAGAGTTGGTGCAGGAGGGAGGGTTTTAGATTCCTGGACCACTGGGACCATTTCTGGGGAAGGTGAGACCTGTACAAGCAGGACGGTCTACATCTGAACCAGAGGGGGACTAACATCCTTGCTGGCGGGTTTGCTAGTGCTGTTGGGAGGAGTTTAAACTAATTTGGCAGGGGGAGGGGATGCAGACTCCTAGCAGAAAAGGGACACAGCTAAACACAGGAAAGCAAACAAGCCAGAGGGAATACAGCTGAAGCAAATTTCAAGGGAGTAAGACCAGGATGGATGGCCTCTACTTTAATGCCAGGAGTATTATGGGTAAAATGGATGAGTTAAGGGCAAGGACTGAGACGTGGAATTGTGATATAGTAGCCATCACGGAGACATGGTTGAGGGAGGGGCAGGATTGGCAGCTCAATATCCCGAGATATAGAATCTTCAGGCGGGACAGAGGAGGGGGTAAAAGAGTAGGGGGCATTGCAATATTAATTAAGGAGTCAGTTACTGCAGTAAGGAGAGATGATATCTTGGAGGGGGCATCAAATGAAGCTTTATGGGTAGAGTTTAGGAATAAAAAAGGGACAGCCACATTGCTAGGTGTTTATTATAGACCCCCAGATAGTCAGCGGGGAATTGAGGAGCAAATATGTACGCAATTCGCAGAGGTGTGTAAAAATAATAATAGGGCAATTATATTAGGTGATTTCAACTTTCCCAACATTAATTGAGATAGTCATCGTGTTAAGGGCTTAGATGGAATGGAGTTCTTAAAATGTATACAGGAGAACTTTTTAGCTCAAAATGTAGAGGATCCAACAAGGGAGGGTGCAGTGCTGGACCCAATTCTGGGGAATGAAGCCAGACAGTGATTGGTGTGTTGGTGGGGGAGCATTTTGGTGATCGCGACCACAACATGGTACAATTTAAGCTGGTTATGGATAAAGAAATAGTCAAGTTGTTTAAAAAAAAGGTTTTGGATTGGGGGAAGAGCAAATTTTAGTAAAATAAGGCAGGATCTGGCCAAGGTAGACTGGAAAGAGTTACTTGGAAAATCTACAGCAGAGCAGTGGGGGGCATTCAAAAAGGAAATGGCAAGGATACAGGCCCAACATGTTCCCTCTAGGGTAATAGGTAGGAACAACAAGCCCAGAGAACCATGGATGACCAGAAACATTCAGGGTACGATGAGAAGGAAAAGAGAGGCTTTTAGCAAATACAAGGAGAGCAAATCAACGGAAGCATTAGTGGAGTACAGAAAGTGTAGGATGGAGCTGAAGAAAGCAAGTAGGAAAGCAAAGAGGGGATATGAGAAAGCTCTGGCTGGTAAAAGTAGGGAAAATCCCAAGATACTCTATTAGATATTATGGGAAGAGGGTAACCAGGGAAAGAGTAGGACCCATTAGGGACCAAGGGGGAAATCTGTGGGTAGAGCCAGAGGACATTGGTCGGGTGTTGAACGAATACTTCACATCTGTCTTCACCCAAGAGAATGAGGATGTAGATATGGAACTCCGAAAGAGAGACTGAGGTTCTTGAGCAAATTGTCATAGGGAGTGACAATTTTTCAAAGTGAAAGGGGAAAAGTTTAGGGGGGATATCCGTGGAAAGTTCTTTACGCAGAGGGTGGTGGGTGCCTGGAACGCGTTGCCAGTGGAGGTGGTAGACGCGGGCACGATAGCGTCTTTTAAGATGTATCTAGACAGATACATGAATGGGCAGGAAGCAAAGAGATACAGACCCTTAGAAAATAGGCGACATGTTTAGATAGAGGATCTGGATCGGTGCAGGCTTGGAGGGCCGAAGGGCCTGTTCCTGTGCTGTAATTTTCTTTGTTCTTTGACAAGGTATTGGAGGTTTTGGCAGGCTTAAAAGTGGACAAATCTCCAGGTCCGGACGATTTGTGTCCCAGGATGCTGTGGGAGGCGAGGGTGGAGATTGCAGGGGCTCTGACCCTAATTTTTAATTCCTCTCTGGCCACAGGGGAGGTTCCAGAGGACTGGAGAACAGCTAATGTGGTCCCACTTTTTTAAGAAAGTTGCAGAGATAAGCCAGGGAACTACAGACCAGTGAGTCTCACGTCAGTGGTAGGGAAATTATTGGAGAAAATTCTGAAGGAGAGAATCTATCTCCACTTGGAGGCGCAAAATTTGATTAGGAATAGTCAGCATGGCTTTGTCAGAGGGAGGTCATGCCTAACAAATTTGATTGAATTTTTTGAGCATGTGACCAGGTGTGTAGATGAGGGTAGTGCAGCTGGTGTAGTTTACATGGATTTCAGCAAAGCCTTTGACAAGGTCCCACATGGGAGACTTATCAATAAAGCAAATGCACATGGGATACAGGGTAACTTGATAGGTGGATTCAAAATTGGCTCAGCTGTAGGAGACAGAGAATGATGACAGACGGCTGTTTTAGTGACTGGAAGCCAGTGTCCAGTGGCGTACCAAAGGGATCTGTGCTGGGTCCCTTATTGTTAGTCATCTATGTAGTTTATATAAATGTCAATGTGGGAGGGGGGGGGGGGGGGAAAAGGGGTAGGATCAGTAACTTCGCAGATGACACAAAGATTGGTCGAGTGGTTAACAGTGAGGTTGAGTGTCTTGGGTTACAGGAAGATATAGACAGGATGGTCAAATGGACAGAAAAGTGGCAGATGGAATTTAACTCTGAAAAGTGCGAGGTGATGCACTTTAGAAGAAGTAATGTGACACAAAAGTGTTCAATGAATGGCCTGACACTGGGAAGTTCCGAGGAACAAAAAGGGACCTTGGCGTGTTTGTCCATAGATCTCTGAAGGCAGAAAGGCAGGTTAATAGGGTGGTGAAAAAGGCATATGGGACACTTGCCTTTATCAATCGAGGCATAGATTACAAAAACAGCGAGGTCATGTTTGATTCGTATAGAACTTTGGTAAGGCCACAGCTGGAGTACTGTGTGCAATTCTGGTCGCCACATTATAGGAATGATGTGATTGCACTGGAGGGGTTGCAGAGATGATTCACCAGGATGGTGTCTGGGATGGAACATTTAAGCTATGAAAAGAGGTTGGATAGGCTTGGGTTGTTTTTGCTGGAGCAGAGAAGACTGAGGGGTGACCTGATCGAGGTGTACAAGATTATGAGGGGCATGGACAGGGTGGATAGGGAGCAGCTGTTCCCCTTAGTTGAAGGGTCAGTTACGAGGGGACACAAGTTTAAGGTGAGGGGCAGGAGGTTTAAGGGGGATTTGAGGAAGAACTTTTTTAACCAGAGGGTGGTGACAGTCAGGAATGCACTGCCTGGGAGGGTGGTAGAGGAGGGTTGCCTCACATCCTTTAAAAAAGTACCTGGATGAGCACTGGGCTTGTCATAACATTCAAGGCTATGGGCCAAGTACTGGCAAATGGGATTAGGTAGACAGGTCAGGTGTCTTTAATGCATCGGTGGAGATTCGATGGGCCTCTTCTGCACTGTATTATTGTGATTCTAGTCTTGGCTGCAGAGTCAGTCTGTCTACAACAGAATTTGTTAACTCCATTCCTGAAGATAGGAGTTGTTTGCATGGAATGGCCTGTTTTACATTTCAATGTGCTGTCAGGAAAACCCTATATGCCAAACGGGAAATATTAATTTCATCGGTTGGAAACTTAATGGGAAATTCCTTCAAGTTAACTTTATGAAAAACTAGCAGCCAAGATGGCAACTGCAATTTACATTTGAAACACTAGGAGATTGAACCAGAGACAAAAAGTCTAACAAAGCCCAGCGAGAACAATGACTTGCTCCAAGTGACTGAATTACCTAGAATGGCCTTATCAGCACGGTGGTCAGGGCCATTCCCACACATTTACTTTGGAAGAGACAACCCCCTCCAAGTGTGGATGTGCACCCTAGGGATGTAGCCCCTTGAATTTCATTAGAAGATTCCAGAAAAAAATTAAAAACAAAGGGGTTGGATAGAACCATGTGACTGCTTACACAGCTCTGAAGAAACTGGAAGTTTTGTCACACAGACAGCAGAGGGCGAGTAACTGAAAAGACAGCAACGAAGCAGGCGGCTCTCTCTCTCTCCCCAGAAAACATCAAGAGAAGACCCGGCTGCAACTGGCAACCTGCCCCACCACCAAGCCTACAGACCGTTACAGCCAGCAACTCGGGGAAGAGAATCAACAACCCATTCTGCCTTCAGGAGCCCTGAGCAAAGCAAGCAAACCATCGTGCATGTAGCACAGCAAGGACTTCAAGACAACAACTTCAGCTGAGGACTACGGGACATACATACTGTATTTAAATTCCATTTATTTCGGACTTTAATCAAACAACCAAATCTGTTTCCCTCTGTAATCTATTTGAGTGTGCATGACTCTCATGTAATGTGTACGTGAATGTGTAGCGTATTTTAAATCGGGTTAGAGTGTTAAGTGGCATAAACACAGCTCTTTCTTGTTTAAACTTAAAATCTGTCTGATTGGTTCTTTGGCAATTACGTTTGAAGAAGAAGGTCAAACAACCACGGAGGTGGTAAGCACAACCACTGTTTTAAAAAAAGAAACCCTGTTGCAGTCAAACGAGAGGAAGGCCGAAAGAGAAGTCAGAGAGCCCTTCCTCACCTGGCCGTAACAGTATTTTCCCCAAAGCTAATTCAGATGTGGATAATGGGTTTCGTCTTCTACAGACGAATATGACAATTGACAATACAGGAGGAGTCACCTGACCTCTACATTTTGTCTGTGGCACAAATGAGTCCATTTTCTTGTGCTTCAGTTCAACAATTGACTTTTATTTCATTATTCCTCCAGCTCATTTCATATTTCCTCACTGTTCCCTTCGCTAGTGTGACAATTTCAAGACCAAAATGAAAATTTTCAGAACGTACTAAATGAAAGTGCATTGCTTTTGTCACAAAAATGTGAAAACATTCTTGAAATCTACCTTTTTTTTTTTAAACTTGATTCCTACTCAACTCAAATGATTAATGCCTTAAAAAACTTGATACTCCCATTGCTCATGTCTCCTATTACATATTTTGTGTCCATCAAGTTCCATATTTAATATTACTGAAGCTTAAGGAGCCAAATGACACTGTAAGGAATAATTAATAAGATGTGGGTGACAGGAAGAACTGGCAGATGGAATTCAATGTCAGTAAATGCAAGGTGATGATTTTTACTGAAAAACTTAATAGCAGTAATTATACTCTGAATGGACGTAGGCTCAGTGCTGTGGAAGAGCAAAGGATACAGATTCACAGAACAATAAAGGCTGAAGAGGCCATAAGAAAAACAAATAGAATTCTAGATATTATCTCAAGTGGTACAGATTATAAAAGCCAAGAAATAATAACGAGCCTGTATAAAACCCTTATAAAGGCCTCAGTTAGTGTACTGTGTGCAGAAATGAGTTCCACTACATAGGAAGGATATTAAAGCTGTGGATAGAAAGTATAATATTGATACACTAAATGCTGCATCGTATGAGAAAATACAGATTAGATGTAAAAATAGGGGTTTTTTTTTTATATAAAAACCAACACTGATTATGGGACAATAGAATAGAATCAATATTGGCGACCACGCTCTGGAAGTGGTTCAAGAGTTCACCTACCTAGGCTCAACTATCACCAGTAACCTGTCTCTAGATGCAGAAATCAACAAGCGCATGGGTAAGGCTTCCACTGCTATGTTCAGACTGGCCAAGAGAGTGTGGGAAAATGGCGCACTGACACGGAACACAAAAGTCCGAGTGTATCAGGCCTGTGTCCTCAGTACCTTGCTCTACGGCAGCGAGGCCTGGACAACGTATGCCAGCCAAGAGCGACGTCTCAATTCATTCCATCTTCGCTGCCTTCGGAGAATACTTGGCATCAGGTGGCAGGACTATATCTCCAACACAGAAGTCCTTGAAGCGGCCAACATCCCCAGCTTATACACACTACTGAGTCAGCGGCGCTTGAGATGGCTTGGCCATGTGAGCCGCATGGAAGATGGCAGGATCCCCAAAGACACATTGTACAGCGAGCTCGCCACTGGTATCAGACCCACCGGCCGTCCATGTCTCCGTTATAAAGACGTCTGCAAACGCGACATGAAATCGTGTGACATTGATCACAAGTCGTGGGAGTCAGTTGCCAGCATTCGCCAGAGCTGGCGGGCAGCCATAAAGACAGGGCTAAATTGTGGCGAGTCGAAGAGACTTAGTAGTTGGCAGGAAAAAAGACAGAGGCGCAAGGGGAGAGCCAACTGTGCAACAGCCCCAACAAACAAATTTCTCTGCAGCACCTGTGGAAGAGCCTGTCACTCCAGAATTGGCCTTTATAGCCACTCCAGGCGCTGCTTCACAAACCACTGACCACCTCCAGGCGCGTATCCATTGTCTCTCGAGATAAGGAGGCCCAAAAGAAAAGAAAGAAGAAGAATAGAAGAGTAGAAAGAAGCAGATTATTTCCAACAAATAAGTAATCAAAATAAAAGCCATATACGCAAGATTAAATGTCAAGAGATTTGGAAGGAGAAACCTCCTCACAAAGAGACTTGAGAGGCTATGGAATTCACTTTCAGGGTTTGTGATTCAGGCAGAAACTATGCCAATATTCAAGATCAAGGCAAGGAATTGGTTAGGAGGTAATAGACAGAGAGTAGGGATAATGGGTATGTACTTAAATTGTCAGGATCTGATTTACTCAGACTGACTAGTGGCATGCTCCAGGGATCAGCTTTTCACTATTTACAAATGACTTGGATGAAGGAATCGACAGTTGTCTATCCCAGTTGCTCAGAACACCAAGTTGGATAGTACAGTCCAGTGTCGATGGGAGCAGAAAGTTGCAAAGGGACAGTGATAGATTAAGTGAATGGACAAAATTGTGACAGACGGAGTTCAATGTGTGAGGTCATCCACTTTGGACTGAAGATAGTGGAACAGAGTATTTTCGAAATGGTGACAAGCTAGTGTCATGCAGACCCCCACCTGCCAAGAATGGGGCATATTAATTTTGTAATACTAACATTGATTTTAAACTGCTGCTGGAGTGAAGAAATGACTTGTTTGTAGATCACCAGGCACTTAGAATGCAAATGTTCTTCCAGCCAAGAGAGTGTGTTTGGAGAGACAAAAGAGTTGGTCACTGATTTAATTAACAGAGATTGGTCTGGGCAATGGTTCCACATCTTATCAGTAAGAGACAGCACTACCCCCGAGTGCTTTGAAATCCACAAACGCAGGAGTGGTTAAGCCAGTTAGTCACATGACTAACCTGCTGGCCAACTGGGAGCTTTGAATTGTGCCACACAGAAAGGAATAGAAGGCAGTTTGCAACTGAAGCTGGAACAAGAAAGCTGCTCTCCTGGCAGCATCTCTCGCTTTCTCCCAAGCACCGGACCCACGGAAGACATGTAAACCTCGAGAGAAAAGACTCCGACATCGAAACAAGTTGAAACGTGAACTGGGCCCCAACGAACTGCAGGACTTACCGGCAAGCAAAGAAGCAAAGACTCCACATTGAACTCAAAGGACTGTAATTATAATCCCGATATTGCCTCAAACTTTTCCCCTTTATTCTCTACTTTTTTGTCTCCATCTGCGTATGCATGCTAGCATGGTTGCACCACATATTCGTAGTTGTTAACTGGATTAGAGTTTAAGATTAATAAACTTCTACCTTTCTTGTTTAAATGTAAGGAAACCTGTCTGAGTTCTTTGGCTTACAATTGGAGCAGTGAACAAGGATTCACTGAGGGGGAGCTAAAAATACAATGTTTCTAAAATTAAACCCGGTTACGGTTAAACCGGGAAAAGGCAGAGCGGGAACCCCTAGACCCCTTCTCACCTGGTCGTAACATTAGAAACTATGGATGAGAAGAGAGCGTTAGGGATCGAAGTACAGAAAACAAAAAGCTAGTGGACAGGTACAAAAAAAATTAAATGGAACGTTGGCCTTTATCTCAAGGGGACTGGAATACAAAGGAGTGGAAGTTATGTTACATAAAGCTCTGTTTAGACCCCATTTAGGAGCAATGCAGTCAGTTATGGGCACTGCATAACAGGAAGGATATACTGGGTACAGTGCAGATTCACCAGAATGATATATGGGCTCAAAAAAAAAATAATCGAATTATGAGGGTAGGCTGCATAGACTCGGCTTAATTTCCCTTGCGTATAGAAGATTAAGAAGTGATTGGACTGAAGTATTTAAAAATGATTAAATGAGTTGGTAAGGTAGATAGAAACAATTTCCTCTGGAGGGGAAATTTAGAACAAGGGGGCAAACCTCAACATTCGACCTAGGCCTTTAAGGGGTGATATCAGGAAGTACTTCTTCACAGAAAAAAGGTAGAGGACATCTGCAACTCTCTCCCACAAAAAGCAGTTGGACTAAGTCAACTGAAAATTTCAAAACTGAGATTGATAGATTTTTGTTATGCAGGGCTATTAGGGGTTACGGAACCAAGGTGGGCAGATGGAGTTAAGATATAGATCAGCCATGATCTAACTGAATGGCAGAACGGGCCAGAGGGGCTAAATGGCCTACTCCTGTTCTTATGGTCCAGACTGCATAGATGGATGAAGGAAAAGGAGTTGGAGGAATATAGGAACAGGGTGGGTAAATATGATTAGAACCATTTGCTCGCATGGATGCTGACACAGATGGGCTTGACCAAATGGCCTACTTCTATGTTACATCTATAAGTTCAAGTAACTTCATTTTCTGAGCTACTTTTACTCCAATAGTGTTCACAGTTTTATTTGGCCTTGTTTCCATAGTCTGAAAAAATGATTTTTTTGCTTCTCCCCCATGTAAAGCAGACATGTACTTCAATTTTGTAATACTAGTCATGCTCTTATTCTGCAGCTTAATATCTTTAGCATTGTCCTCATCATACGATTCTTTGGAAGCAGCCTCATTATTTTTCTTCCAAAATTTCTTGAAATTTCATTTACTGATCACCTCATAGGTTTCCCCCTGTAAGAACAGAAGAAATAGGAGCAAGAATAGGCCCGTTGAGCCTGTGTCAGTGAGATAATGGCTAATCATCTACCTCAACTCCACCTTCCGTCACTATCCCCATATCCCTGAATTCCCATAGTACCCAAAAATCTATCAATCTCTGTCTTGAACATACTCCACAGGTAAGCATCCACAACCTTCCACAGCCATCTAGGGTAGAATTACAAAGATTTACAACCCTCTGAGGAAATTTCTCATCAGTCCTAAATGGCTGACCCCTTATTGAGACTGTGACCCCTAGTTCTAGAATCCCCAGCGAGGGGAAACAACTTCCCAGCATCGGTCAGCATTTTCCCAGCGTTTGTCTCTTTTTCCATATTGACCTTCATTGCTGTTTCTCGCCTGGTGTTTGATCAGCTTATCTACCTGCTACATCTCTAACTCTTTCCAGTTCCGATGAAAGGTCATCAAACTCAAACATTAGCTCTGTGTCGCTCCACAGATGCTGCCAAACCTGCTGAGTACTTCCAACATTTACTGTTGTTATTCCTAGCTGTCAAGTACCTCAAGAATTCTATATTTTTCAATGAAATCACCTTTTATTCTTCTAAATTCTAGGGAACATATACCTAGTCCACTCAATCTCTACTCCAGGAATCAGTCTCGTAAACCTTCATTGCACTCCCTCTAAGGCAAGTATATCTTTCCTTCTGACCCAAAATTCTGTATAATTGTGGTAACACTTCTTTACTCTTACACTCCAATTCCTTCATAATAAAGGCCAACATACTATTTGGCGTTCAATGACATTACCATTGCTGAATCCCCCATCATCATCCTGGTCACCATTCACCAGAAATGGAACTGAACCAGCCACATAAATGCTGTGGCTACAACAGCAGGTCAGAGGCTGGGGATTCTGTGGCGAACAGCTCACCTCCTGACTCCCCAATTGCCTTCCATCATCTACAAGGCACAAGTCAAGAGTGTGATGGAATACTCTCCACTTGTCTGGATGGGTGCAGCTCTAACATTCAAGAAGCTCGACACCATCCATGACAAAAGCAGTCTGCTTGATTGGCACTCCTTCCACCACCGACGCACAGTGGCAGTGTGTACCATTTACAAGATGCACTGCAGCAACGCACCGAGGCTCTTTAGACAGCACCTTCCAACCCATCGACTTCTACCACCTAGATGGACAAGAGCAGCAATGCATGGGAACACCACCACCTGCAAGTTCCCCTCCAAGCCACACACCATCCTGACTTAGAACTATATCGCCATTCCTTCACAGTTGCTGGGTCAAAAACCTGGAACTCCCTTCCCAACAGCACTGTTGGTGTACCTACGCCCCAAGGACAGCAGCGGTTCAAGAAGGCAGCTCACCACCACCTTCTCAAGGGCAATTAGGGATGGGCGATAAATGCTGGCATAGCCAGCAACACTCAGATCCCCCAAACGAATAAAAAAAAAGTTTGCCTTCCAAATTGCTTGCTGTACTTAGATGTCGGAGATTAGTGTACAAAGACAACCAGGTCCCTCTGAATACCAACATATCCCAGTCCCTCATAATTTAATATTCTGCTTTTCTATATTTCCTAGCAAAGTGGACTCTCACTTCCCCACATTATACTTCACCTACACTTAAACTATTTATATCCCTTTTACAGCCACTGTATTCTCCTCACAGCTTACTTTCCCACCTAACTTATTGTCAGAAAACTTGGATACATTAAACTTGGTCCCCTCATTTAAATCATTGATATAAATTGTAAATAGCTGAGGCTCAAGCATTAATCCTTATGGTATCCCCACTCGTTACAGCCTGCCAACCCAAAAACGATGCGTTCAACTATCAGCTTTATGCTATTCACTAACTCTACAATTATTTCATTAAACAATAAATCATTAATGATCTCAAATCAGGTGGTCAGAGAAATCATCATGGTATCAGCAGAAAAAATGATGAGAACAATTAGCACCTGATTGTTTTTAATCTTTGGTAGCAAGAAATGGGACTGGCAACAAACAAAACAAAAATAAATGGCTTTAAAGCAGAATGAAAATCATCAGCTGCATTAGTTCACAAAGTACCATTTAGAGAACAAAGTCACCTGACAATGCAGCGGCCCACTGACGTCATCAGCGCGCTCCAAACTGCGCACATGCACAAACGGCCTCCTGCGCGCTGAGATGTTGCACATGCGCAGCCTATGCCTTGCCAGGACAAACATTCTCCCTCCTCAGCCACTAACTCCAGGTTGCATGCTCCCTGCTCCCCCCAACCCCCTCGCTCGCTTCCCCTCCCCCATCCCTCTAGACGCTCGCTCTAGGCCGCGCCACTTCCCTCCTCTTGGCCACTCTCTCCCATGTTCGATCATTCGTCACCGCTCTGCCCGAAGAAGCAAGGTGGGCCCTGAGGGGTGACGGGGCAACCTAGGAGCGAGTGGCCGAGAGGAGGGAAGCGGAGTGGCCTAGAGCTAGCGGGGGGAGGGGCGGGCGGGACAGGGAAGACGGGGGAGGGGGGAGAAACGGAGAGCGGGATGCTGGGTGGGGAACAGAGCGGGATGTGAGGGCGGGGGGAGAGCAGGATGTGGGGCAGGGAAGACAGGGGGGAGGAGAAGGGGTAGGAGGAGAGTGGGGAGCGGGCGTCCTGAGAGTGGGATCGTGAAAAGGAGGGAGTGAGCGGCAGGATGGCACTGAAACCCCTCAGAATTATGGAGAGTGCACAGCACTGTCAGAGGTGCTGTCTTTCTGAGGAGACTTTAAACAGTGCAACATTCTCAGAGCAACATCCACTGTGTACTGCCATGGGTTCAAGTTGTTTTTCTGTGATAAATTGAGCACCACCATCTTTAATCCTGGCAGCTGCCTGAACGTCGCAGACAGTGACATTTCAGTGGAAGAGGCTGCATTTGCGCATGTGCTAGTACAATGCCACCAAGTGATTGCGTTGTCAGCAAATGCAGCCTTTACAGAAACACAGGAGGCAGAAGAGGCACAGAGTCTGGAAATTGATGGCTTTGAA
Source organism: Heterodontus francisci (assembly GCF_036365525.1). Classification (NCBI taxonomy): domain Eukaryota; kingdom Metazoa; phylum Chordata; class Chondrichthyes; order Heterodontiformes; family Heterodontidae; genus Heterodontus; species Heterodontus francisci. The sequence continues at coordinate 70,953,377 of NC_090382.1, read as the reverse complement.
ATGCTTAATTTATTAATTTTTATGTTATGAATTAACGTGCACTTTTTTTGAATCTTAATGTGGAATTCTTTGTGCTTCATTCAGCTGTAAATGGCAATGACACGAGATCTACATTTTTTTTCCCCCAAAAGCTCCATCACATCCCATCAGCCCCTATGATTAGCTCACTTGAATTCAAAACTAGTGCTCTTGATAATTCCAAGTTCAAATCATTCGTCACTATTAGGAGTTTCTCTTAAAGAAAACCACTTGTTCACTCCCATGGTTATTCTCATTAATTTGGAGCTAATTAAAATAATTAATTCTTTAAATGGATCCATAAACCAAGAAAATAAGTTTATTCTGCAAGATGACTTTCGAGCTTATATGTAAAAATCATAAAACAAGTATTTCACATGCAATTATATAAACCTTCTAAAATGTTCTTACTCACCAAAGTTAATTTTAAAGAACTATCTACATCAATTTCAGGAGCAGAAGCACTTTCTTGCCTGCAAAAAACATAGTAAAAGGATACTTAAGATATTGCTTTTGATTTGTTTTCCAACACAGGTTCCCAAATAACCAGGAGTCCTTCTGTAGTTTCAAAAAGGCAAGCAATATACGTCACCATAGCTCCCATTTGAAATTCATCATATTTCAATATATATTAGTTTGAAAACTAATTACAGGTGCCTTCATTGTCATAGCCCTCAAAATGTATTATAGATCACGAATTTAAATACAGCTTTTACAAACAGAAGTACCATCAAATTACTAGCAATGGTATTTTAGCTGAATTGCCCAAAGTCCCAGTGCTTATAGTAGGAATGTAATTATACTGCTATCTCAAAAAGTGTAACAAAGCCCATTAACAGCTTGAATGCTGCAATTATAACTTTGGTAAACAGATCTTCCAAATATCTGTAACTGGTAATCTAACAGCAATGTCTCAAGAAACATTTTTTCACCTCCAATTTTCTCCCGAAAGTCTCAAGTATGATTTCACATGCATCAGTAGTACTCTAGATGGCTTGGTCATTTTTCATATTTGAGCCTAGACATTGGCTATAAGCAAGCTACGCAACTGTGTCAGACAGTCAACCTGTATCCTTTCCACCAAGAATTCCTGAATGGCAAACTGAGACACTGTTGTCCAGATTAAAGAGGTGAATTGTACAACATTTTTGCTGCTCCACCTAGAGATAATTCAGCATAGACTAGGGGTCAAATCTAGCATCTTTCTCGTCATAATGCATTTGCTCATAAAACCAATAATCAAGTGGAAAATACATTCGATAAAATTTCAGAAATTGTTTGTTCATTAACTTAATGCACAATTAGGTTTTCGTTCAAAAGCTAAAAAAATTTCCATTCATTGGATTAACTCTGGCCAGATTCAAGATTTTTAGTAATATAGCAGCACACTGGTAATAATGGACTACTTGTACTCATTATAATTCTTTAGCCTCCTAGGTATTGTACAGAACAGATCGAAAATAAAGCTCCCTCGTATCTTTGCACTTCAGTTGAAATGAAAATTATGTGCATCTCTCTATCTACCATTCATTTCTCACTATTCCAACAAATATTCAGGAAAGATAGAGCAGTAAAAGAGGTGGGGATATGGGAGCGCTAATTAAGAATGATGTTACAGTTGGGCAGGGGGTGAGGGGTCAAGGTTTGGGAAGGACCAGGATAATGAAGAGAATTCAGATGCTCTTTAAGCACAAAAAGTGCCATAAGTCAGCATCTCAAACAGCCTCTCCTAATCAAAATCCTACTGCCTGGCTTCATATGCCCATCCCTATTTAAAACTGTGGGCAGAGGTGTGAAGGGGAGTATCTGGCACCTCAAAACCAGATAGCTTCAGGCAGATGGGGCTCATCAGCCTTGGTTGGCAACCTACCTAGGAGAAGGAACGCTCTGATTTTAACCTCCCCCCCCCCCACCCCAGGTACGGGCCAAATAGCAAAGTCTCCGTAGGCTAGCAATGCGGAAGAACACAGACAGTGCCAATGGACCAGATGGCAATATAGAAAGGGCAGGTGAAAATTAAAACCTGCATCCTTTCAACTGCTGTGCTCATGGCACACATTGCACCAGTGCAGCATTAGATGGCTCGAACGAGAAATTGGAAGCAGCTCCTCACAAACCTCACCCACTTAAATTTACTCAATGCTCAACAACCTGCAAAATCAAACTGACCAACATATCAGGCTACCAAGTCCTGTGGCGATGGGAAAGCTGCGACAGGGACAGGTAAAGGATGCTACTGGCAGTCTTCAGTCATAACCCTGCACACAGGTGGCCTCAGGGTGATGGTAGCTCTCCACTAATCGGGGCAGATGTACTGTCTGTATCCTCCCAAGGTGACAGAGCAGACCTTATTAGGTAAAGCGCTGCTCTCCCCAATCTGGGGAAGGGGAGGAAAAGGTAACCTAAACAAGAGTCTGCCCTTCCTGCACCTGCCAGGTCACCAATCATTGAGGTCAAAACAAAAAAAACTCAAATTCAAAAGGACAACTAACTATTGGATGACACTCTATGACTTGGCTCATGGAATGTTCGAACACTTTTACCTAATGGTAAAAGACCAGAGCATAGAACAGCCCTCACAGCCAGAACACTGGGCAGGTACGATACTGACGTAGCCACTTTAAGTGAAACAAGGTTTGGAGAGCAGTCTCATCTTGAAGTAGGCACAAGCTACATACTCTACTGGATTGGCAAGGCCAAGAACCAGTCTCAACAGTCAGGTGGGGGCTTTGTCATTCGATCTGAATTGGCACGGAAATTCGACTTACTTCCCAAGAGTATCAATGACCCACCCATGGTACTTGGAATAAGTCTTGCTAGAAAACAGTATGCAACACTCATCAGTGCCTATGCACCAGTGACACACACACAGACGAGGTCAAAGAAGCATTCCATGATGATCTCAGCAAGATCCCAGAGGAGTACCACACCAGAACAAACTCATCATCCTTAGTGATTTCAATGCCCGCATTGGTACAGACTATAATACATGGAGGGGAGTACTGGAACACCATGGCATTTGTACAGTAAACTCCAATGGCCAGTCTCTTCTTTCTAAGTGTAGCACGTTTGACCACACCAGCATAAACAAACAATCTTCCAAGAAACTGATAAATTGCAAACATGGATGCACCCAGATCTGTACACTGGCACACGTTGGACTACATTACTGTACAACCGAAACCTTAAGGTATGTGCTCTACCCACTGCCTTTGAGGCACTGAATGCTGGTCAGACGATCAGCTTGTCAGGAGCATCATGTCCTTGAAGATAACACCTAAAGCATTACGACAGTCAAACCACAAAAGGAAGCTTGATGGAACTATCCTAAAAGATTCGACCAAGAGACAGGAACTGGAACAAAAATTAGTCATGGAGCTTGCTGGTCTCCCAGAAGATAACAGAAATATTGAAGATTCTTGAAAGAAATTAAGGGATGTCACTCATGGAAGCACCAAGATTGGTTCGACAACCACCAAGCCACTTAGATGATGTGCACAGTGCTCACGGATCCTACATATTTGACCAAAGAGTCATCAGCAAGAAAAGCCAGATACCAGCAAGCTAAACACACATGCAGGCCAAACTAAGAGATGAAGAACCGATGGTGGGAGAAGGCGGCTGCTAAGATGCAGAAAGCTGCCAATAAGCATGACCGGAAGGCTTTCCATGAAGGTTTCCGATCTGTATGGTCCCAAACTCAACGTCCTCTCAGCAGACAGCAATCAGCTCCTAACTAACAGACAGCAGCTTCTCTCTCGTTGGGCAGAGTATTTTAACGATCTTCTGAACGAAGAATCCACAGTGTGCAACGATGCTATTGAATCACTTCCACAGCATCACATTCTGGATGAGCTTGCCCACGATCCATCTCAAGCTAAAGTCACCAAGGCCATAAAGCAAGCTACATATTCTACTGTGGGTAAGTACTCGAAAACTGATGGCATTCCACCTGAGCATTCTAGTATGGAGGATCTCACATAGTTGGGAAACTCACTAGCCTCTTTTGCCTAATCTGGTGCCAGGGCATTGTGCCCCAATAGAAGGACGCTTCCATAACTCACCTGAACAATGGAAAGGAAGCAAGGCCATCTGTGACAATCATCACGGTATTTCACTTCTCACCGAGTGAGGAAAATTCTTGCAAGGGTACCCCCAACAGGATTGTTACTCATCTTACACTCTGCATATCCAGAATCACAATGTGGCTTTCGTGTTGGATGAGGAACGGTCAGTGATCTTCATGGCAAGTCAAATTTCAAGAAAAGTCACACGAACAGAATAAAGACCTTGACATGGCAATCATTGACCTGACCAAGGCCTTCAACACAGTAAACTGTGAAGGCCTATGGAAGGTGCTATACAAATATGGCTGCCCTGAAATGCTGATCAAGGTCATCCACTCATTTCATGATGGCCAGTGTGATGCAGAACGTCGCCTGATCAGATGCCTTTTCTGTCACCAATGGCAAAAAGCAAGGCTGCGTAATGGCTCCAGTTCTGTTTTCCAACTATTTTTTGGCCATGCTCTTGTAAGCACTCAAAGATCTTAACACAGGAGTTCCCATTCAGTTCAAGACAGATGGAAACCCCTGCAATCTGCAAAGGCTCAAGGCTCACAAAGATCAAAGATCAGCTACTAAGTGACCTCTTATTTGCCGACGACTGTGCTCTCATAGCACACATTCCGGAGGAGATCCAGCTGTTTGTTGACCGCTTTGCCCAAGCCTCTGAACGCTTTGCCTTACAATAAGTCTGAAAAAGACAGATCTTGTACCAACCTGTCCCTGCCACAAACTCCAAGACCTCAGTCACAATCAACATTACACCCCTCAACTCAGTTCAGAAGTTGCGCTATTTTGGGAGTATCCTCTCTAACACCATGTTGGATGATTGAAATCACTCAGCATTCAGCAGGCTTACTCACAGCCTTTGGAGACAGCATGGAGTCGGTCTCAAAACAAAGATCAAAGTGTACCAGGCAGTGGGTCAGTGCAGTCTCCTCTACATTGGGGAGACCAAATTGGGTGACTGCTTTGCGGAACACTCTGCTCAGTCCACAAGTATGATCCCGAGCTTCTGGTTGATTGCCATTTTAATCCTCCATCCTGCTCGAATGCCCACATTTCAGTCCTTGGCCTGCTGCAGTGTTCCAGTGAACATCAACGTAAGCTCAAGGAACAGCACCTCATTTTCTGACTGGGTACTCTACATCCCTCTGGACTCAATATGGAGTTCAGTAATTTCAGACCATGAGCCCCATTATTTTGTTTATTATTTTTATATATTTAAAAAAAAAATTTAAACCATGTACTAGTCAAACTTATTTTTCATGTTTGTTGCTTTCGTATACACCTATTCATTATTCTGCCATTAGTACTCTATCTGGACTCATGCTTAGTCTTTTGCTACAACTATTTAGCACTCCATTTGCTTTCTGTTCCATGACATCTGCCATTTAACCTCTCCTCCCTCAGTCCTATCACAGTCCTTCCTTCTTGTTCTACTTCCCCTCCCACCCTCTCTCACTTGGTCAAAGACTATTACATTTCAACTTTTGCCAGTTCTGATGAAGGGTCACAGACCTGAAACATTAACTCTGTTTTCCTCTCCACAGATGCTGTCTGACCTACTGAGTATTTCCAGCACTTTCTGTTCTCATTACAGTGGTTCTCACATGACTTCTTTACAGCTGGGAGGCATAGGCAATCTACCAATGTCACAAAGCAACTAGATGCATTCCACCTTTGTTGCTTAAGATCTATCTGCAACATCAAGCGGCAAGACAAAATTCCCTAGCACCAAATTTCTTGCAAGCTGCCGCATACCTGGTATCAAGAGCATGTTCAGAGGTCAGCTTTGGGTTGGCCACATGGCTCGCATGGAGGATTCCTGCATACCAAAGGCACTATTCTACAGCCAGCTGAGCACGGAAACCCACACCATAGGACGTCCCAAACTTAGATACAAAGATATTTTGAAAGCCTATCGCAGAGCATGTAATTTGGACCCCACTAAATGGGGAAGAAACAATCATGGACAGATCCAAATTGAGAAGTCTCTGACATCAAGCAATTCTTAACATTTGAGGAGAACAGTGTAAGGTTCCTATATAACAAGTATGAGCATGTCACAAAGTCAGTGCCTTCACCCACCCCTTCAATAGTGATTTGATATGCAATATTTACAATCGGATCTACAAATTAAGATTTGGTTTAACATCACAAGACGACACCAACCTAGATGGTGGACAACCAGTCTCCTTGCTGAACACTCATCCATCGAAACAACAGGAGACTCCATCATCACAGTTCTAAATAGAAAGGACCTAATACACGGTTCTAAGACTGTAAGTATTTGATTTGAGTTGAGGAACAGGGGGAGCTATTACATTATTGGGAGTTCTTTTTTTAAAAAAAGTTGATCTCCAAACATGCAGAAGGAGACAGATGAGCAAGTTTGTCTGCAAGTTTCAAAGGCATCTAGCAAAAATATAGTAACATGAAAACACTTAACTGCCTTAATATAGATTGGGAAAAACAGTGCTAAAGGTGAGGAAGAAGAATTTCTGTTGGGTACACGAGAACTTTCTTGATTAAGACCGTAAAGCAAGGGAGAAGTGCTTATGAGGAAAGACTGCAAAGTGCAGGAGGGGCAGCTATGAGCAACAGTCTCTGTGCTGCAGGAAAGAATCTAGAAAAAAAAATTCTAAATCTGAAAAACTGACGTGGAGCCCGAGAAACTACAGCGAAGTGATAACTCAGGCAAGTGTATATTCAGTTTAGCATTTAAATAATTAGATCTAGAAGGAATTAAAAATCAACTAAATATAGGATACCAACAGTTAAAGGTTCTGAATTTTCAATAAATTAATCTTATGACATATATAACTAAGAGTTAAGTAAATAGAGCCGATAAAAAAAACAAGGAGCAAAGCAGAGGGAAAGAGCCAGAACAGGAGTATTTTTTTTTTTAAAAAGGCCCTAATTTTAATTAAATAAATAAAACAAGATTTATATAGGGATAGCAGTGCAGGTGGTGTGCTGTAACAGTAACATTTGGACAATTATAGAAAACGCTGCGATCCCAGACAACAATATCTGTAGTAAGTGGCTCACAAACTTCAGCTCAGAGTGGTTCAGCTAGACTCCAAGGTGCAGACATTACAGGTCATCAGGAAGAATTTGCTGTTATTGCTACTTTAACACAAGAAAACACCCCAATCTACTTCACAGGAGCATTATAAAGCAAAATCTGACACCGGGCCTCAGAATGCAATCTTGCTGAGTCTTGCTGTGATGGCCAAAGAGGTAGGTTTTAAGGAGTGTCTTAAAGGAGGAAAGGAAGGTTGGGGTGTTTGGGGGTGGGGGTGGAGGAAGGGTTAAGGAGAGAATTCCAGACCTTAAGGTTTTGACAGCTGAAGGCACAGCCTGCAATGGCAAATCAATTAAAACTGGGGATACTCAAGAGGCCAGAATCAAAAAAACGCAGATATCTCAAAGGGTTGTGGGGCTGGAGAAGCTTACAGAGATACAAAGGAATTTGAAAACAAGGATGAGAATTTGAAAACTGAGGCATTGCTTAACCAGGAGCTAATGCAGGTCATTGAGCACGGGGTGATGGATAAACACGCAAGGACACAGGCAGCAGAGTTTTGAATATCTCAAGTTTACTGTGGGTAGAATTTGGGAGGCCAGCCAGGAGTGCATTGGAATAGTTAAGTCTAAATGTAATAAAGACATGAATGAGGATTTCAACAGATGAGCTGAGACAGGGCAGATTCAGGTGATCTTATGGAGGTGGAAACAGGCAGTCTTAATGATAATGTAGATGTGTGATCAGAAGCTCATCTCGGAGTCAAATAGAACACCAAGGTTGTGAGCAGTCTGGTCCAACCTCAGGCAATTGCCATGGAGAGGGATGGAGTCGGTAGCTAGGAAACACAGAGTTTGCAGCATGGACCGAAGACAATGGCTTCAGTCTTCCGAATACCCAACTGTAAGAGATTTCAGTCCATCCAGTACTGGATGTCAGACAGGCAGTCCAAAAATTTAGCAATAGTGGAAGTGGTGAGACAGAGCTAGGTGGCAGACATTTAAGGTGATATTCCATAACTCTCAAAGATATATTCCATTGAGGAAGAAAGACTCTACCAGAAGGATGCACCATCCATGGCTAACTAAGGAAGTTAAGGATGATATTAAATTGAAAGAAAAGACATACAATGCTGCAAAGATTAGTGGCAGGCCAGAAGATTCAGAAAATTTTAAACACAAGCATAGGATACTTAAAACAAAAAAAAGTGAGAAATTGGGAGTATGAGTGAAAACTAGCAAGAAATATCGACAGACAGTAAAAGCTCCCACAAATATATAAAAAGGATAAGAGTAGCTAAATTGAGCACTGGTCCCTGAGAGGGCAAAACTGGGGAATGGGAAACGGGAAACAGCAGAGGCTTTGAAAAAGTATGTTGTGTTCGTCTTCACAGCTGAAGACACTAAAAAGCATCCCAACACTAACAGTGGAAAATCAAGAGGCAAAAGGGAGGGAGGAACTTAAAACAATCACTACCACCAGAGAAAAAGTAACAGGACTCATGGGACTGAAGGCTGACAAGTCTGCCGAACCTGATGGCCTGCATTCTAGAATCTTAAAGGAAGCAGCTGCAGAGATAACAGACCAAGTGGTTCTAATCTCCCAAAATTCCCTAGATCCTGGAAAGATCCCAGCGGATTGGAAAACTGCAAATGTAACACCTCTGTTCAAGAAAGGAGGGAGACAGAAAGCAGGAAACTATAAGCCAGTTAGCCTAACATGTGTCGTTGGGAAAATGCTAGAATCCATTATTAAAGAGGCAGAACCATAGAGAAATTATGACATGGAAGGAGGCCATTCAGCCCGTCGTGTCCGTGCCAGCCATAAAAACTAGCTGCCCAATCTAATCCCACTTTGCAGCACTTCAGGTAGATGTCCAGGCACTTTTTAAAAGAATTAAGGGTTTCTGCCTCCACCACTGTTCCTTGCAGTGAATTCCAGACACCCATCACCCTCTGGGTGAAAAAGTTTTTCCACATGTCCCCTCTAATCCTTCTATCAATCGCCTTAAATCTGTGCCCTCTGGTAATTGACCTCTCCGCTAGGGGAAAACAGGTCCTTCCTGTCTATTCCATCTAGGCCCCTCATAATTTTGTACACCTCAATTAAGTCACCCCTCAACCTCCTCTGTTCTAAGGAAAACAACCTATCCAATCTTTCCTCATAGCTGCAACTTGAGTGTCCTGACAACATTCTTGTAAATCTCCTTTGTACTCTCTCCCGAGCAATTCTGTCCTTGCTGTAATGTGGTGACCAGAACTGTATGCAATACTCCAACTATGGCCTAACCAGTGTTTTATACAGTTCCAGCATTACATCACTGCTTTGAATTCAATACCTCGGCCAATAAAGGAAAGCATTCCATATTCCTTCTTCACCACTGTCTACCTGCCCTCCCACCTTCAGGGATCTGTGGACATGCACTCCAAGGTCTCTCACTTGTTCTACCCCTCTCAATATCCTCCCACTTTTTGTGTATTCCCCCTCTATTTGCCCTTCCCAAATGCATTACCTCACACTTATCTGGATTGAATACCATTTGCCACTTTTCCGCCCACTCAATCAAACCATTGATATCTTTCTGGAGTCTACAGCTATCCTCTTCGCTATCAATTTTTGTGTCATCAGCAATTTCCCAATCATGCCTCCCACATTTAAGTCCAAATCATTAAAACGTACCACAAACAGCAAGGGACCCAACACTGAGCCCTGTAGAACGCCACTGGAAACAGCTTTCCATTCACAAAAACATCCATCGACTACTACCCTTTGTTTCCTGGCCCTGAGCCAATTCTGAATGCAACCTGCCACATTCCCCTGTATCCCATGGGCTTTCATTTTACTGACCAGTCTGCCATGTGGGACCTCGTCAAATGCCTTACTAAAATCCATGTAGACCACATCCACTGCACTTCCCTCATCAATCCGGGGGGGGGGGGGGGGGGCGGGGGCATGTTTATTTAAGGTGGAGATTGAAATCACCAAGAATCAGAAGGTGTTTGGTGCAGAGGCTGAGAGAGAAAAGCAGCAAAGATATCACGGGAGAAATTTTTTCTGATGCGCAGTGGAGAACTAGGATTTTAAATGAGAGGTAGAAGGGTAGAACCAGGCAAGATGCTCAAAGGAGGAGAAAATCACCAGAAGTGGGAGATAAGCTAAGGTGTAATTTGGTGATAAAAGCTACAGTGCCACTGCGACAGTCTTGACAGGGACAGTGGTGGAAGGTATAATATCTGGCTGCACAGTTTCATTTAGGGGAAAGGTGTCGTCACCACTCAACTAGGTTCCCGTCAAGGCCATATGTCGATGCAATCATCCATGCTAAGTCTGTGGATGGCAAGGGCTTCGTTACCTGGACACTTTGATCCAGGAGGAAGTCACACCTCTTAGGTAATGTTGTGGTGCAGGTCTCGTTACTGGTCAGGGACTGCGTGTGCAGCACCGGAGGAGCCTCAGCATTTGCACTTATCGAACACGTGCAAAATTCTTACTACCTGTCTAGATGAGGACAAAGTCTACAGAATGGATGTGCAAACTGACCATGGCACAAGAGGCCATTCAAGTGAGGGGTGTGAAAAGGAGTATGATAGCAATAGGGAAATAGTATAGTCAGGGGGACAAATACTGTTCTCTGCAGCCACGACCAGGAGTCCCGCAAGCTGCGTTGTCTCCCCAGTGCCAAGGTTAAGGTTAATTCCTCACGGATGGAGAAGAACATGAGTTTTTTTTGTGTGTGGGGTGGGGTGGGGGGGGGGGGGGGGAAGAAGAGCCAGGTGTGGTGGCCCATGTAGGAACCAACAACATAGGTAGAACGAGGGATGGGGTTCTGCTGAGAGATAGTTTCAGGAGCTAGGTTAGAAATTAAAATCCAGAATTTCATAGCTAATGGCTCCATTAGCAATGCAGAGATTATGTGCAAATTTGCAAAGGGATAAACATATTAGAAAGTTAAATGCGTGGCCTAAAGAGTGGTGTGGGTGGAAGGAGTTTCACTTCATGAGCCACTGACACCAGTACTGGGGAAAGATGGAGCGGACTCGTTGAGGCAGGCTCCACATAAAGTCCTGGCAAATTGAATAACTAGGGCAGTATATAGTGATTTAAACTAATGAAGACAGCTGAAAGGATTCAGGAGAAGACAGATTCACGTGCAGTATGAGGAATGTCTCAAAGCTGTAGAGCAAAGTAAAAATTTGGGTCAAAGCAATAGAGTTGATCAGGAAGGAACAAAGCTTAAGAACACAAGAAATAGGAGCAGGAGTAGTCAACCATATGGCCCATTGAGCCTGCTCTGCCATTCAAAACAATCAATGCTGATCTTCAGATTCAACTCCACTTTCCTGCACACTTGCCATACCCCTCGATTCCCTGAGACAGCAAAAATCTGTCCCATCCCTAAATGTAATCAACGTTTGAGCAATCACAACCCTCTAGGGTAGAGAATTTCAAAGATTCACAACCCTTTGAGATAATTTCTCATCACAGTCCTAAATAAACAGCCCCTTATCCTGAGGCTGTGCCCCCGTGTTTTAGATTCTCCAACCAGCAGAAATAATTTCCCAGTATCTACCCTATCCAGCCCCCTTTAGAATCTTATATCTTTCAATGAGATTATCTCTCATTCCTTTAAACTCCAGGACTACAGGTCCACTTTACTTGGTCTCTCAACGTCGGACAACCAGTGCATCAAATGCAATAGTAAAGTGACAGAGAAAAATAGAAAAATGATAACGCTAAAGGCAGTATATCTGAATGCATGAAGCATTTGCAACAAAATAAATGAATCAATGGCTCACACAGAAATTCATGAGCTTGATCTAATAGCTATTGCGAACGCATGGCTGCAGAGTGACAAACTTTGGGAACTAAACATTCCAGAATGCTTGACTTTTAAAAAGGGTAAGCAAAATGATAAAGGAAGGGGGAGGTTGCTCTGATAATAAAGGATGGGATAAAGACAGTAGAGAGAAAGGATCCAAGCTCAAAGTCAAGAGGTACAGTTTGAGTAGAGTAAAGAAATAAAAAAGGGGCAGGAAACACAGGTGGCAGCAGGTTATCGGCTCCTAACATTTGTTGTGGTGTCGGGTAGAGTCTAAATCAGGAAATTAGAGGTGCATGTAATAAGGATAATCATGGGGGACTTCAATATTCATTCAGACTTGGCAAACCAAATTTGCTGTAATAGTATGGAGGACATGTTGATAATGAATACAAGTTACTTTTCTAGATCAGTATGTTGAGGAACCAACTGAGGAACAGGCTATTTTAGATCTAGTATTGCACACTGAGAAAGGGTTAATTAATTAATTACCAACCTTGTAGTAAAGGGGCCTCAAGGGAAGTCCTTCTAGGTGGAAGAGGTCACGGGTTTGGAAGGTGCTGTCAAAGGAGATGTGGGGGTTGCTGCAGTGCATCTTGTATATGGTACACACTGTGGCCACTGTGTGTCAGTGGTGGAGGCAGTGAATGTTTAAGGTGATGGATGGGGTGCCGATCAAGCGGGCTGCTTTGTCCTGGATGGTGTTGAGCCTCCTGAGCGTTGTTGAAGCTGCGCTCATCCAGGCAAGTGCAGGGTATGCCAGCACGCTCCTGACGTGTGCCTTGTAGATGGTGGACAGGCTCTGGGAGTCAGGAGGTGGGTTAATCACTGCAGAATTCCCACTCTCTGACCTGTGTAACCACAATAATTATGTGGCTGTTCCAGTTCAGTTTCTGGTCAATAGTTGGCTAAGGTATTTTAGAAAACTACATTAAAAGATATGATGGCAGATAATGAATTAATTCACAATTTGCAGCAAATATACATTCTCATAAGTAATTAAAAACCCATGGGAAAAGTGGTCCAACTGTAACAAGCAAGAGAAGTTAAAATATATCAGATGAAAAGAGGCTTATAATGTTGCCAAAAGGTGTGGCAAGTCTAAAGATTGGGAGGATTTTAGAATTCATCAACGGAGGACCAAGAAATTGACAATCACAGAATTGTTACAGGACAGGAGGCGGCCATTCAGCCTGTTTCTGCACTGGCTCTCCGAAGGAGCTATTTACCCAATAGCACTCCTCTGCCTTCTCCCCATAGCCCTGCACATTCTTCCTTTTCAGATAACAATCCAATTCCCTCTTGAATGCCTCGATTGAACCTGCCTCCACCAAACCGTCAGGCAGTGCATTGCAGATTCCAACCATTAGCTACATGAAAAAGTTTTTCCCTCATGCCCTCATTGCTTCTTTTGCCAATTACCTTAAGTCTGTGCCCTCTTGTTTTCGATCCTTCCACCAATGGGAACAGTTTTTGATAAAGAAAGATAAAAGAGAATGAGAGTAAACTAGCAAGAGACAAAAACAGATCGTAAAAGTTTCTATTGCAAATGTTAAAATGAAGAGATTAGCATAAGTAAACGTGGGCCCATTAGTGGCAGAGACAGGAAAAATTATAATGGCGAATAAGGACATGGCAGAGATATTAAACAAATACATTGCATCTGTATTCATGGTAGAAAACACAAAAAAATTACCAGGATGTTACTTAGTTATGAGGACAGGTTAGAAAAGTTAGGGCAGCTCTCCTTTGAACAGAGACGGTCAAGAGGTGACTTAATAAGAGGTTTAAAATGATGAGGGGTTTTGTAAATAGGGGGAAAATATTCCCTCTAGCAAGTGGGTCAATTACTAGTGATCATGGATTCAAAATTATTGAAAACACATCTAAAGGGGAGTTGGCGAAATTTTCACTACAAGTTGTCAGGATCTGGAACACTACCTGAAAAGGTGGTGGAAGCCAATTCAATAAATAATTTTAAAAAAGGAATTTGGACATGTACTTGAGGATGAGGAACTGACAGGGTTATGGAAAAAAGCAGGAATGTGGTACTAAGCATGACTGCCCTTTCAAAGAGCCAGCACAGACATGGCAGGTTGAATGGTCTCCTTCTGTCTTTTAAGTTTCTATATCTATATGATTCTACACCAGCAACTCTTTCCAGTCAAGTAAATTGAAGTATGGGAAATTTTGTGCTGCAGCACTGCACCCACAAAGAATTGTGATGAGACTTCAAATGCATTTAAACAAGAGCTAGATTGCCAACAGAAAGAATCATCCCACTAGTCTGGGCTAGGTTCAAACTCAAGCCCCAGAGTTGAAATGACAGGAATTAATCAAATACACTCTCCCAAAACACAAACCTTTTCTTGTACCGTTACTTAAGACAACTTTTCTCTTAATGCATCATCTTACTTAGGAGCAAAAGCTAAAACTGCAATGAGTTTAAAGCATACTTTTCTCATTTGCAAATGACAAAAAACTTGGAAGTACTGTGAACTGTAAGGAGAATAGTGGTAGACTTCAAGAGGACTGGCTGGTGGAATACGCTGACAAGTGGCAGATGAAATTTAATGCAAGTGTGAAGTGATTCATTTTGATAGGAAGAACAAGGAGAGGCAATACAAGATAAAGGATACAATTCTAAAGCGGGTGCAGGAGCCAAGGGTCCTGGGGATATATGTGCACAAATCATTGAAGGTTGAAGAGCAGGTGAGAAAATGGTTAATATAGCATATAGGATTCCGGGCTTTATAAATAGGGGCATAGAGTACAAAAGCAAAGAAGTTATGATAAACCTGTATAAAACACACTGGTTCGGCCTCAACTGGAGTATTGTGTCCAATTTTCTTTTTATTCATTTCATGGGATGCGAGCATCGTTTGCAAGGCCAGCATATGTTGCCCATCCCTAATTGCCCTTGAAAAGGTGATGGTGAGCTGCTGCTATCCATCTGGTGCGAGTATACCTGCAAAGCTGTTCGGGAGGGAATTACAGAATTTTGATCCAGCTAGTGAAGAAACAGTGATATATTTCCAAGTCAGGATGCTGCGTGGCTTGGAGGGGAACTTGCACATGGTTGTGATTCCACGCATCTGTTGCTCTTACCCTTCTGGGTGGAAGTAGTCACGGGTTTGGAAGGTGCCGAAGGAGGAATGGTGAGTTGCTGCAGTCATCTTGTATATGGTAGACGCTGCTGATACTCTGAGTCAGTGGAGGGAGTGAATGTTGAAGGTGGTAAATGGAGTGCCGATTTAGCAGGCTGCTTTGTCCTGGATGGTGTCGAACGTCCCAAGTGTTCTTGGAGCCAACACATCCAGCCAAGCAAGGAGTATTCCATCACACTCCTTACTTGTGTCTTTGGGGAGTCAGGAGATGGGTTACTCGGCACAGAATCCCCAGCCTCTGACCTGCTCTTGTAGCCACAGTATTTAGGTAGCTGGTCCAGTTCAGTTTCTGGTCAATGGTAACTCCCAAGATGTTGATCGTGGGGGATTCAGCAATGATAATGCCGTTGAAGGTCAAGGGGAGATAGTTAGATACTATTTTGCTGCAGACAGTCATTGCCTGGCACTTGTGTTGCAAGAATATTACTTGCCACTTATCAACCCAAGCCTGAATGTTGTCCAGGTCTTACTACATATGGACATGGACTGCTTCAGTATCTGAGGAGTCGCAAATGGTACTGAACATCGTACAGAAAACATCCCCACTTCTGACCTTTTGATGGAGGAAAAGTTATCGATGAAGCAGCTGAAGATGGTTGGGCTTAAGATAACACCCCGAGGAACTCCTACAGCGATGTCCTGGGGCTGAGCAGATTGGCCTCCAACAACCGCAACCATCTTCCTTGTGCCACATATGACTCTAACCAGTGGAGCGTTTTCCCCCAATTCCCATTGATTTCAATATGCTAGGGCTCCTTGATGCCACACACTGTCAAATGCTGCCTTGATATCAGGGGCAATCACTCTTACCTCGAGTTCAGCTCTTTTGTCCATGTTTGGACCAAGGCTGTAATGAGGTCAGGAGCCGAATAACCTTGGCGGAACCCCAACTGAGCAGGTTGTTGCTGTTAAAGTGGTGGTTTGATAGCACGGTCGACAACACCATCCATCACTTTGCTAATGATCGAAATTAGACTGATTTTTTTTTTTTTATATTCGTTCATAGGATGTGGACATCGCCGGCTAGCCCATCCCGAATTGCCCTTGAACAAGTGGTGAGCTGCCTTCTTGAACTACTGCAGTCCACGTGGGGCAAGTACACCCACAGAGCTTTCAGGGAGGGAGTTCCAGGATTTTGACCCAGCGACAGTGAAGGAATGGCAATATAGTTCCAAGTCAGGATGGTGCGTGGTTTGGAGGAGAACTTGCAGGTGGTGGTGTTCCCATGTACCTGCTGCTGTTGTCCTTCTATATGGTAGAGGCCACGGGTTTGGAAGGTGCTGTCTAAGGTGCCTTGGTACATTGCTGCAGTGCATCTTGTAGATGGTACACACTTCTGCCACTGTGCATCGGTGGTGGAGGGAGTGAATATTTGTGGATGGGGTGCCAATCAAGCAGGCTGCTTTTTCCAGGATGGTGTCGAGCTTCTCAAATGTTGTTGGAGCTGCACCATCCAGGCAAGTGGAGAGAATTCCATCACACTCCTGACATGCGCCTTGTAGATGATGGACAGGCATTGGGGAGTCGGAAGGTGAGTTACTTGCCACTGGATTCCTAGCCTCTGACCTGCTCTTGTAGCCACAGTATATATAAAGCATAGTTCAGTTTCTGGTCAATGGTAACCCCCAGGATGTTGATTGTGGGGATTCAGCGATTGTAATACCATTGAATGTCAAGGGGAGATGGTTAGATTCTCTCTTGCTGGAGATGGACATTGCCTGGCACTTGTGTGGTGCAAATGTGACTTGCCATTTATCAGCCCAAGCCTGGATATTATCCAGGTCTTGCTGCATTTCTACATGGACTGCTTCAGTATCTGAGGAATCGCGAATGGTGCTGAACATTGTGCAATCAGCAAACAGCCCCACTTCTGACCTTATGACTGAAGGAAGGTCATTGATGAAGCAGGTGAAGATTGTTCAGCCTAGGACACTACCCTGAGGAACTTCTGCAGTGCTGTCCTGAACCTCCAACAACCACAACCATCTTCCTTTGCGCTAGGTATGACTCCAACCAAAGAGTTTTCCCCGATTCCCATTGACTCGTTTTCCTAGGGCTCCTTGATGCCATACTCGGTCAAATACTGATGGGGCGGTAATTGGTCGGATTGGATTTGTCCTGTTCTTTCTGGACAGGACGCACCTGGGTAACTTTCCACAACGGGTAGATGCCAGCGTTGCAGCAACACTAGAACAGCATGGCTAGGGGCGCAGCTAGAACTACATCATAAGTCTTCAGTACTACAGGTGGGATGTTGTCAGGACTCACAGCCTTAGCAGTATCCAGTGCCTTCAGCCATTTCTTGATATCACGTGATGTGTATCGAATTGGCTGAGGACTGGCATCTGTGATGCTGGGGACCTCAGGAGGAGGCCAAGATGGTTCATCCATTTGACACTTCTGGCTGAAGATGGTCGCAAATGCTTCAGCCTTTTCTTTTGCACTGATGTGCTAGGCTTCTCTATCACTGGGAATAGGGATATTTGTGGGGGCCTCTTCCTCTGGTTAATGATTTAATTGTCCATCAACATTCATGACTGGATGTGGCAGAACTATAGAGCTGTGATCTGTGGGATCGCTCAGCTTTGTCTATTGCATGCTGCTTCCGCTGTTTGGCATGCAAGTAGTCCGGTGCTGTAGCTTCACCAGTGTCACAACATCAGAAGTGCGATACAAACTATGGACTAACTCGAAGAGTTATGAATAACTGACTGTCTTTTTAAAAAATAAACCTTTATTTTAGAAAGTGAACAATGGTCCAAAATATCCACGGATGAAAAAGGGACTGGCCTTTGTGTATTCAAACTGTTGGACAAAGTCAAAGGACACATCTTCAAAGCTAAAAGGTATCAATTGCACCCCATCCTAAAACATTCCAGAATTGAATGTCATCTTATGAAACAAAGAAGGTGTGAAGTATCCACGGCCTGTACCATTGTGCAATCACCACGGGGAAGAGATGCGAACGTCTCCTACCAGGAGGTGAGAAATAACACAACTTTACCTTAAAAATAACAGTGACTCCTGACAACACAGCAGCCCACCGATGTCATCAGACCGCACCAAGCTGCGCACATGCACAAACGGTCTCCTGCTCTGTGAGATGCTGCGCATGCGCAGCTACGTCTTGCCAGGACTAATTGGTGCATGCGCAGGAAAATGTCATCGCTGTCCTGGGGGTGTTGATGGGAACAGTGTAGAGGGAGCTAGAATGATGTTCTCTGTCTGTCTGATTTGTTTAAACTTACTACAAAACGTTTCCACTGAGTGCATATTGTTTCAGCAAAATTACCACATTTGTTCACAAGACTTCTGCTATTTAATTTGAAACCATTATAGGAAATTTCCTGAGGCTGGAGCTCGTTCCCCACCACTCACTTTCTCTCCACTGCGCGACTCTCAGGCCCATTGGCCACTCACTCCAGGCCTCATCGCTTGCTCCCGCTCCCCGCGGCTTCCCCCCCACCCCCCTCAGCTGCTTGCTCCAGACCTCACTACTGCCCACCCCCTCTCACCTCAGCCGATTGCTCCCCACTCTTCACTACCCATGCCCCCCCCCTTACAGGCGCTGGGCCGTGCTGCTTCCCTATTGGCCACTCCCTCCTACGTCACCCCTCACGGCCCACCTAGCTTCTTTGATCGTTCTCCGCGCGCTGCCTGAACGTGGGAGCAAGTGGCCCAAGAGGAGGCAAGTGGCGCGGTCTAGAGGTAGGAGCTTGTGGGGGGGGGGTGGGCGGGGAGAGCATCGATGTGGGGAGCAAGCGGCCGGACAGCAGGAAGCGAGGGTCGGGGAACAATTGGCTGAGGGGAGGGGGAGCAGTGGCGAGGTCTGGATCGAGTGGCTTGGGGAGGGGGGGGTGGGGGGGGTTGGGGGAGAAGAAATGGCGAGGCTGTAGTGAGTGCTTAAGGGAATGCAGCTGGCAGTGAACGGCGAGAAGACGGGCGCAGGAAGGAGTGGCAAAGAGAAGTGCAATGGCAGGAGGGCGCGTGGGACTGTTGGGGGTGGGATAGAGGCAGTGATGGAAGCCACTGAGGGGGTTTTTGGGTTGTATTTGTTTTTTGCGATAAATTGAGCAGCACCATCTTTAATCCTGGCAGCTGCCTGAACGTTGCAGTCAGTGACGTTTTAGTGGAAGAGACTGCGTTTGCACATGTGCTGGTACAACGCCACCTAGTGGTTGTGTTGTTGGCAAACGCAACCTAATCAAAAGGCAGCCTAGAATAAGACAGCGAAAGAGCAGCAACATCTGGCAGCTTGTGTTCCAGCAAGCCAGAATGCAAGTGCCCTGTTGTAAAATCCTGCATCCATGTTAGACAGTAGTGAACCAGAAGTGGCCTACCAACTTCAACTGCACTTTCAATCGAGAGAAATCTACACTCATCTCAGGCCTGCAACCAAAGAGAACTTGATTTCCAAGAGAACTCAATAGCTTTATCATAACCTCCCCCCCCCCCCATTAAAAGTCACCCACCTGTTTTCCCCCTCTCTGTCCGTCTCTTCTTGCATGTGTGTGAGCGAATGAGAGTGGATGTGGTTGAGAAAATTTCAGAATAATGCGTATTGATCAACAATTGATTTTCTGTTCAGTAAAATCTGCTGCTGTCTGTTTACTTGAAAACTAAAACACCAAGGGATTAAACCCTAATAACGAAACATTTGCTAGTCAATTGGGGAGTTGAACACAGGGAACCACCCATATCGCACCAGGCGGCCGTAACACCAGTTTGACACCTCATTTTTAGGCATGCCTGATGCTGCTCCTGGCATGCTCTCCTGCACTCTTCATTGAACCAGGGCTGATCCCTTGGCTCATTGGTAATGGCAAAGTGAGGCATATGCTGGGTCATGAGCTTACAGATTGTGGTTGAATCAATTCTACTGCAGATGGTCCACAGCGCCTTATGTATGCCCAGATTTGAGCTGCTTGATCTGTTCTGAATCTATCCCATTTAGCACAGTCGTAGTGCCACACAACACAATGGATGGTATCCTCAGCGTGAAGACGGGACACTGTTCTCATAAGGATTGTGTGTGGTCACTCCTACCAATACGGTTATGGACAGATGCACCTACAACAGGTAGACTGGCGAGGGCAAGGTCTAGTAGGTTTTTCCTTCTTGTTGGTTCCCTCAACACATGCCACAGGCCCAGTCTGGCAGATATGTCCTTCAGGACTCAGCCAGCTCTGTCAGTAGTGGTGCTACCGAGCCACTCTTGGTGATGGACATTGAAGTTCCCCACCCAGAGTACATTTTGTGCCCTTGCGACCTTCAGTGCTTCTTCCCAGTGGTGTTCAACATGGAGGAGTACTGATTCATCAGCTCAGGGAGGGTAGTAGGTAGTAAATCAGCAGGAGGTTTCTGTGCCCATGTTTGACTTGCCGCCATGAGACTTCCTAGGGTTCAGAGTCAATGTTGAGGACCCCCAGGACAACTCCCTCACGACTGCATACCACTGTGCCACCATCACTGGTGAGTCTGCCCTGCTGGTGGGACAGGGCATATCCAGGAATGGTGACTGAGGTGTATGGGACATTGGATGTAAAGGTATTTTCCCATGAGTAGGACTATGTCAGACTATTGCTTAACCAGTCTGTGGGACAGCTCTCCCAATTTTGGCACAATCCCCTAGATGGAGATAAGGAAGGCTTTGCAGAGTAAGGGCTGGGTTTGCCGTTGTCGTGCTGGATGTTTCGTGCGGTTTTATTCCTTTTCAATTTTTGTACAACTGAGTGATTTGCTAGGCCATTTCAGAGGTAAGTTAAGATTCAATCACACTGCTGCGGATCTGAAGTCACATAGGCCAGACCAGGAGAGGACAGCAGATTTCCTTCCCTCAAGGACCTAGGTAGACCAGATGGGTTTTTTTTTTACAACAATCGATGGTAGTTCCACTACTGAGAGTAGCTTTCAATTCCAGATTTTTATTAATTGAATGTATTAATTAAATTTAAATTCCATCAGTTGTTGTGGTGAGATTTGAACCCATGACCCCAGAGTATTCGCCTGGGTCTCTAGATAACAAGTCCAGTAACTACCACTATGCCACTGTCTGCCCACTTAATTCTGGGCACCACACTTTAGGAAGGATGTTAAGGCATTAGAGCGGGTGCAGATAAGATTCACAAGAATGATTCCAAGGATGAGAACTTCAGTTACGTGGGCAGATTAGAGAAGCTGGGGCAGTTATCCTTGCAGAAGGGAAGATTAAGAGGAGATTTCATAGAATTGATCAAAATCATGAGGGGTCTGGACAAAGTAGAGGAGAAACTGTTCCTCTTGACAGAAGGGTCGAGAACCAGAGGATGCCGATTTAAGGTGAATAGCAGAAGATGCAAAGGCTACATGAGGAAAAAACCTTTTGTTTTTAAACGCAGCAGGTGGTTAGGATCTGGAATGCACTGTCTGAGAGTGTGGTGCGGCAGATTCAAATCAAGGTTTTCAAAAGAGAACTGGATACTTATAGGAGGAGAAAAAATTTGCAGGGTGACAGGGAAAAAGGCTGGGGAGAGGGACTATGCGAGTTGTTCTTGCAAAGAGCCAACATGGACACAATGGGCTGGATGACCACCATCTGTGCTGTAACCATTCTATGACAGGAAGAAGTCAGTTCTGTCAGGTTGGAACATGCTGAAACGATGGGTCTACTGAGGCAGTCCTGTTTGTGGACCTTGGGAAGGAGATAGAAGTGGGCTGTCCAGGATTGGGAGAACAAGATTGGAGGTTGCAGAGATCATGAGATCGTAAGTAACAGGAGTAGGCCATTTGGCCCCTTGAGCCTGCTCTGCCATTCAATAAGATCATGGCTGATTTGACTGGGGCCTTCACTCCACTTTCCTGCCTTCCCTCTACAATCCTTGACTCCCTTGTCACCTGTCTAACTCAGCCTTGAATATTTTAAGTGACCCAGCCTCCACTGCTCACTGAGGATGAGAATTCCAAATATTAACGAGCCTCAGAAGAAATTCCTCCTCATCTGTCTTAAATGGGAGACCTCTTATTCTGAAGCTGTGCCCCCTCGTTCTAGATTCCCGCACGAAGGGAAACAACCTCTCGGCATCTAGCCTGTCAAGCCCCCTCAGAATCTAATGCGTTTGAATAAGATCACCTCTCATACTTTTGAACTCCAATGAGCCCAGCCTGCTCAACCTTTCCTCATAAAGACAACCTCTTCATCCAGTAATCAGCCTAATGAACCTTCTCTAAACTGCTTCCAATGCTAGTATATCCTTCCTTAAGATGCCCAAAACTGTATGCAGTACTCTAGGTGTGGTTTCACCAATGCCCTGTACAGTTGTACTTTTATACTCCATCCCCCTTGCAATAAAAGCCAAAATTCCATTTACTTGCTGTACCTGCATGTTGACTTTGTGATTCATGTATAAGGACACATAGATCCCCCTGTACCGCAGCATTCTGCAATCTCTCTCAATAATATTCTGCTTTTCTATTCTTCCCATCAACATGGACAACTTCACATTTTCCCACATTATACTCCATCGGCCAATTTTTGTGTCCACTCATGTAACCTATTTTCAGACACTGTATCCTCTTTACAATGTGCTTTCCTACCTATCTTTGTATCAGCAGATTTGGCTACAATTTACTCAGTCCCTTCATCCAAGTCATTAATATAGATCGTAAATAGTTGAGACCCCAGCAATGATCCCTGTGGCACTTCACTACTTACAGTTTGCCAACTTGAAAGTGATCCAATTATCCCAACTATCTGTTTCCTCTTAATTAGCCAGTTCTCTATCCATGTTAATATATTACCCCCAACCCCATGAGCTCTTTATTTGTGTCGGAGTAGTAACCTCTAATGTGGCACCTTATCAAATGCCTGGAAAACCAAATACACTGCAACTACTGGTTCCCTTTTATTCACCTTGTTGGTACATCCTCAAAGAACTCTAATAAATTTGTCAAATACCCAATTTCCCTTTCATAAAACCATGTTGACTGTGCCTGATTGCATTACAATTTTCTAAATGTCCTTAATAATGGATTCTACCATTTTCGCAATGACATTTTTTTATTTATGTCGAGATACAGCACTGAAACAGGCCCTTTGGCCCACTGAGTCTGTGCCGACCATCAACCACCCATTTATACTAATCCTACATTAATCCCATATTCCTACCACATCCCCACCTTCCCTCAATTCCCCTACCACCTACCTATACTAAAGGGCAATTTATAATGGCCAATTTACCCATCAACCTGCAAGTCTTTGGCTGTGGGAGGAAACCGGAGCACCCGGCGAAAACCCACGCGGTCACAGGGAGAACTTTCAAACTCCACACAGACAGTACCCAGAATCGAACCCGGGTCGCTGGAGCTGAGAGGCTGCGGTGCTAACCACTGCGCCGCCCATGTTAGGCTAACTGGTCCATAGTTTCCTGTTTTCATGTCTCCCCCTTTTCTTGAATAGAGGTGTTACACTTACAGTTTTACAGTTTACAGTTTTCCAAACCATTGGGGTTTTTCCAGAATATAGGAAATTTGGGGACATTACAACCATTGCATCCATATTCTCTGCAGCCACTTCTTTTAAGACCCTAGGATAGAGTCAGTCAGGTCCAGGGGACTTGTCAGCCTTTCATCCCAATAGTTTTCCTAGTACTTTTTCTCTAGTAATAGTTTTAAGTTCCTCCCTCCCTTTTACCTCCTGATTTTCTACTATTCTTGGGATGCTCTTTGTGGCTTCTATTATGAAGACAAATACAAAATACTTGTTCAAAGTCTCTGCCATTTCCTTGTTTCCCATTATTAAATCCTCAGTCTCATCCTCTAAGGGACCACCGCTTACTTTAGCTACTCTCTTCCTTTTTATATATTTGTAGGGGCTTTTACTGTCTGTTTTTATATTTCTTTAGTTTATTCTTATACTCTAATTTCTCCCTCTTTTTAAAAAAAAAAAGTTACCCTCTGCTGCTGTCTAAAATTTTCCTAATCTTCTGGCCTACCACTAATCTGCAGTATTGTACGCCTTTCCCTTCAATTTGATACTATCCTTAACTTCAAAAGTTAGCTATGGATAGTGCATCCTTTTCAGAATCTTTCTTTCTCAATGGAATACATCTTTGTTGAGAGTTATGAAATAATAGGGAAAGTTTCTTAGAACAATACATTCTGGATCCAACCCGGGAGCAGGCTATTTTAGAACTGGAAATGTGTAATGAGATGAAATAAACAAGTGACCTCTTTTAAAGGATCATCTAGGCAAGAGTGATCATAACATGATGAATTTCACATTGTTTGAAAGCGAGAAATTTGGGTCTGAAACTTGTGCCTTAAAACTTCAACAAAGGCAATTACAAGGGTATGAAGACAGTTGGCTTAAGTGGACAGGGAAAATAAGTTTAAAAATTAAGACAGTAGAGAAGCACTAGCAGACACGTACGGAGATATTTCACAACACTCAACAAAGGTATATTCCATTGAGGAAAAAAAAAAGACCGAGAAGGATGCACCAATCGTGGCTAAGGAAATTAAGGATGCTATCAAATTGAAATTCTAATTATCCACTGGGGTTCACTGATAATATAAATCTACAATTACTGCTGGAAGTTGTGCTCATTTACTCTTTTTGAATAAATATACAGTTACACAACACCAGCTGATCTCTTGACAGAGTCTACGAACAGTCCATTTGTCAGTCTGATGACCATTTGAACCCTTTAAGTTAAAATGGCTGAAAGTTGCCAGTGATGCACACAGATGCCATCTGAAAACAACTGTTGCTAGAATATATAATTAAGGATAGGATGGCTGAACACCTTGAAAATTTTCAACAGATCAGAGCCCGCTAGCATGGATTTGTATAGGGCAGATCATGGTTGACGAACCTGATTAAATTTTCTAAAAAGGTGACTAACGTAGTGGACAGGAGAATGTCTATGGTTGTTATTTATATGGACTTCCACAAGGCATTTGATAAAGTCGCTCGAGATTGTTAGCTAAAGTTGATCTGGTTAGGAAATTAGCTGAGTGGCAAGAGACAGAGCAAGGATAATGGGCAGGTACTCTAATTGGCAGGATGGGACTGGTGGTGTTCTACATGGATCGGTGTTGGGTCCTCAACTATTCACGATATTTATTAATAAGTTAGATGATGGAATACAGAGTCACATATCCAAATTTGCCCATGACACAAAGATATGAGACACTGTATGCATTGTACATGGAGGCATAAAATTACAGAGATATTGACAGATTAAGTGAATGGGCAAAACTGTGGCGAATGGATTTCAATGTAGGAAAGTATGAAGTCATCCACTTTGGACCTAGAAGTTAGAACATGATATTTTCTAAATTGTAAAATGCTGTGAACAGTGGAGGTCCAAACAGAGTTGGGGTTCAAAGTCCATAGATCAATAAAATGTTGTGAACAGGTAGAGAAAATAATCAAGGTGGCTAATAGAATCCTGGCCTTTATATCTAGAGGACTAGAAAACAAGAGGATAGAAGTCATGCTTCAGCTATACAAAGCCCTGGTTAGACCACACCTGGAGTACTGAGAGCAGTTCTGGACACATCTTCGGAAGGATATATTGGCTTGGAAGGAGTGCAGTAAATTATAAATCAGATATCAACAGATATTTTTCAGTCAAAGGGATATGGGGCAAAGGCGGGTGAATGGAGTTAGATCGCAGATCAGCTGTGATCTCATTGAATGGCAGAACAGACTCAAGGGGCTAAATGGCCCATTCATGTTCCTATGTTCATACGCTCTTATTCCACTCCCGCATTAGATCGAGATAATTCAATTAAACAAGCCTCACACATGAGAACAGATAGCTAGGCGATGAAGGATAGAACAATGGAGCCTAGACTTTATACACTTAAGCTTTTATTTTACAGAGACACACCTCCAACCAACTACCCCTCTTTCAGCCTGCTCCTCCATAAATGAGCACAGTTGAGTCCCCAATTATCCACATGAATATAATTAGTACCTAATTTGACATATAATTAATATCAGAGTATTTTCTATATTACCAGCTTAGAATGATTGCATATTAAAACCCAAATTGTAGAAGGCCAAGAGTCTAGTTTTAGCTGTATTTCCAATCTACTTCATTTCTGTATTTTATTTATCTGAATTTAAATGGCGATATTTTTAAATGGCAAGCAGTTCCACCACTACTTACCTTTCTGCTTTAATATTGTTTTCTTCATCTATAATTGGTTCATTGTCCAAGCTTTCTTCAGGTATATCCAGAAGTAGAATCCTGGGGAGCGACAAGTTTTCCACAACCTACAAATTTACAAAAACAGAAATCAAGTCTACCCAGAAAATGACTGATAAAGATACAGTTTCTCTCCTGAGAGTCGTGTTTTTCATTTTAAAGTTCTGGAAACCTGAAGTCCAAGCAGTTCGTTGGAAAAGTATAATGGCTGCTCTGAGATTGTCTGCTTCAGAGCTCCAGTAGGTTTTGATCCATAATTAATCAACTAATTCTTTGAAGAAAGGATATCATTCCATGCCAGTTTCATTAGAATAGATAAGAGTGTTATTTTCAATTATGCCTGTGTTCCAGAATTGCTTAGCCATCAGGAAACCCACTATAAAGTTTGATTCAGAATTGGTGCACATTGTCACAGATATCAAAGTTGCTTTCATGGCTAGTTCAAACAAAATGTAGCATCCAAAACAGTTGTATTGCAACATCCAAGGAAGAACACACATGTAACCTAAAATGTCTCCAGTGCCTTGAATTACTGTTGGCTTCTCTAATGATGTGTCAGTAGGGGCTTAATCAGTAATCCTGTGCAATTCACTATCCCACACCATGTACCATCATTCAAGGTTCCCAATTTAGGTGAGAAAGGCTGCATGGACTTTGGATTGCTTTTGAATTTTAATCATAAAGACCAATTTAATCATCAAATAAAAATTTGGTTAAATCTTACTACGTGCTTTTGTTTCAATATAACGTTTTACATGTAAATAAATCAGAAAAAAGGTACTTCAGTCTTTCTACAGTGCTGTAACAACATTTGTTTCTCCTCCGAGGTAGTGACACTCCACGTACTCTTGAGCAAGTGCTTTTTTTTTTAAAAAAAAGCATTCTTTCAAGGGATGTGGGTGGCACTGGCAAGGCCAGCATTCGCTGCCCATCCCTAATTGCCCTTGATAACTGAGTGACTTGCTAGGCCAATTCAGAGGGCAGTTAAGAGTCAACCACACTGCTGTGGGTCTGGAGTCACCTGTCGGCCAGACCAGGTAAGGACAGCAGATTTCCTTCCCCGAAGGACATTAGTGAACCAGATGGGTTTTTAGGACAATCGATGACATTTTCATGGCACCATTACCGAGACTAGCTTTCAATTCCAGATTTTATTAGTTAATTGAATTTTTATTAACCAATTGAATTTAAATTCCAGCAGCCGCCATGTTGGGATTTGAACCCATGTTTCCAGGGCATTATTGTGAACTTCAAGATTACAAGTGCAGTGACATTACCCATACGCCACCATCTCCTTTTGCACTGAATCAGGGCTAAATGTTAAACCCGAGTATGCTACATCATAATGCACAGCAGAGAATAAAGACACAGGTTTTGGTTCATAAGCAACTCTTTGTATATGATAACCAACCTAACCAAAATAGTTTGCATTTATATAGTACTTTTAACATGTATGTAAAAGACTCAAGCGCTTCACAGAAGCACTAGACAAAAATTGACACCAAGCCAAAAGGAGACATTAGGACGTGACCAGATGCTTGGTCAAAGATGTAGGTTTTATAAGCAGTTTTTTTTTTAAAAAGGAGGGACATGGGGGGGGGCACATAGGGGAGAGACAGGGGTGGAGAGACGAAGAGGTTTAGAAAAGGGAATTCCAGAGCTTAGCACCTGGATAGCTGAAGGCACGCCCGCCAATGGAGAGATGAAGGAAGTGGAAGATGCGCCACAGGCCAAAGTTGGCGGATCAGATTTCCCCAAGGGTTCTGGGCTGGAGGAGATTGTGAAGATAGGAAGCGGTGACCACACAGGGGGATTTGAATAGGAGGATGGGAATTTTAAAACCGAATCGCAAGTTGACCGGGAGCCAAGGAAGGCCAGTAAACACATGGGTCATGGGTGATAGAGTCTTGGTGCAAGTTAGGATCTTGGCAGAGTTTTCCATCAGCTCAAGTTTATGGAAGGTGGAAAATGGGAAGCCAGCCAGGAAAGCATTTGAATAGTATAGTCTGGGGGCAATAAATGAACAGTGAGGGCTTCTGCAATAGAAAGCTGAAGCATGGATTGAGACAAGTGATGTTACAGTAGTGGAACTAGATCATATTTGGGATGGAGCAAATATGGGGCCAGCAGCTCAGTTCAGGGTCAAACAGCACAGCAAGGTTATAAGTAGTTTGGCTCAGCCCAAGTAACTGGCCATGGTGAACAAACAGAAAAATCGGTGGCAAGGGAATTAAGTTTGTGCCAGGGCTGAAGAAACTGCTGGTCTTCCCAAACTTTAACTGTATGAAACTGCAACTCCTCTGACAACACAGTCGGTAGATGGACCGTCAGAGGTAGAGAGATAGAAATGGGTATCAACATACATGCAGAACTGGATGTTTTGAGGGGCAGCAGGTAGATGGGAAATAGGACAGGGCCAAGGATAGACTGGTCAAAGCACTTAACCACTGTTACAGAATGGAAAAACTCTTGTGTTTCATGTTAAGGTCGTACTTGGTAAACAGGTTGTAAGGCAAAACAAAGAAACACCATGATCAGAATAGCACATTATAACTGCAATTCCCAGTAAAATCCAATCTTTAATATGCCACTGCAGCTCAAGAAGTGAAATCAGATGTTTGAAATGGTGTCTACTGTCTGCATAAGCCAAAACTGAAATTACCCTGATTAACCATTTAAAGTTATGCATATTCAGAAATTACTTGATTTCAAAATGCTTAGTTTCTATGCTAGAACAGCTTTTATTTACATTAAGATATCCTTAAATCATTTAAAATAAAAGTTAAATTCTTCTGCCAAACTGGAGAATTTTGCTTCATTTGTTTCTTTCAAAATCAAGTACAAAATGCAATTATATTTCAGTGATATTACAGGAGCTACTTCACATCATAATCCAATTCCTGGTGAGTGTGAACTTATCCAGTTTATACTGCAGATAAAAGCTTCTATAGGTTCATAAAAGGAAACATTTGGCCAAGACAAATGTGGGTCCATTACAGGCAGAGTCAGGAGAATTTATAATGGAGAATAGAGAAATGGCAGAGAAGCTAAATGATTACTTTATGTCTGTCTTCACTGAGGAAGATACAAGAGATCTCCCAGAATTAGAGATCCAAGGGATTAGGGGGAAATGAGGAATTGAAGGAAATTAGTATTAAGAAGGTTGTATTGGAGAAATTAATGAGGCTGAAGGTTTATAAGTCCGCAGGACCTGATCATAAGAATACAACTAGGAGCAGGAGTAGGCAATTCAGCTCCTCGAGCCTGCTCCACCATTCAATAAGATTATGGCTGATCTCATCTCTGCCTCAACTCAACTTTCCTGCCAGTTCTTCATAACCCTTCACTAATTAAAAATCTGTCTATCTCCTCCTTAAATTTACTCAACGTCCCAGCATCTACGGCACTTTGGGATAGTGAATTTCACAGACTCACAACCCCTTGAGAGAAGTAATTTCTCCTCATCTCTGTTTTAAATCTGCTACCCCTTATCCTAAAACTGTGACCTCTTGTTCTAGATTGCCCCACCAGAGGAAACATCATCTCTACGTCTTTGTCAATCCCCTTAATCATCTTGTATACCTCAATTAGATCTCCTCTCATTCTTCTAAACTCTAGAGAGTAAAGGCCTAAACTGCTCAATCTTTATTCATAAGACAAACCGCTCATTTCTAGAATCAATCTACATCGCAGAGTGTTGAAAGAGGTAGCTATGCAGATAGTGGATGCATTGATTAACTTCCAAAATTCCATAGATTCTGGAGCAGTTCCTGCAGATTGCACGGTCGCAAATGTCACCCCACTATTTAAGGGAGGGAGAAAGAAAACAGGGAATTACATCAGTTGTTGGAAAAAATGCTAGAATCTATTCTAAAGGATGCGATAAATGGACACTTGGATAATAATGAGCTGATTGGGCACAGTCAACATGGCTTTATGAAAGAGAAAAAATGTTTGATGAACCTGTTGGAGTTTTTTTGAGGATGCTACTAACAGAATTGATAAAGGGGAGTCGGTGGACTTAGCACATTTGGATTTTCAAAAGGCCTCTGATGAAGTCACCCACAGGAGGCTGGTTAGCAAAATTAAAGCACATGGGATAGGAGGTAATACACTGGCATGGATTAAGGATTTAACAGGCAGAAAACAGCGTAAGAATAAACGGGTCATTCTCACGTTGGCAGGCTGTATTTCCAAGTTCACGGATGACACAAACTAGGTGGGAATGTGTGTTGTAAGGAAGATGCAAAGCAGCTTCAAAGGGATTTGGAAAGACTTAGTGAGTGGGCAAGAACATGGCAGATGGAATACAATGTGGAAAAATGTGAGGTTATCCACTTTGGTGGGAAAAAGACATTGAAGTGGATGATCAGCCACGATCGTACTGAATAGCGGAGCAGGCTCGATGGGTTGGATAGCCTACTCCTGCTCCTATGTTCGAGCAAGTTATACAACTACTGCGTATATCTAAGACAACAAAAATTAAATTTGAATGGTGTGTGAACTTCCCCATATTCGAACAAAGTTTGCATAAGTCAGTACTGTGGAAATATTAATTCTGGGCCTGAGCTCTCAGTCTGCCCATAGCCAGAATAAAATCGAAGCCTTTGGTTCTGGCTGCACTTTGCCTCCAGAGGCAGTAATTCACCTCCTAAGATTGATCTCTGACCCTGGAGACAAACAATATCTTTATTATATTGAGCTGCTCTTTCCAAAGGTAAGATGCTGACAGGGTATTTAATGCAATTTCAAACTTCAGATCCTTTATACTCATTGTCACAGATTTGTGTTATACTTACATTTTCAACATTCTGATGCAAATGAATTTTCAGTACTTCCGAGGTACAATTATGTAGTGAAAGTAGCTGATCGTTGTCTTCCAAACTATCTGCATGCTGCAAAGTTTCAGAAAGGGCTCTTTTACTAACTTCAGTGTTGTGACTCTTCCCTTCAGTGAGATCTTCTCTGGAATTTAAAGAAAAATCAGAGAAACTACAATCCAGCTCAGAGAAAACAGTTACACAAAAAATCTCTGGGAACTGGTTTTTAAATTAGGCACTCAGTTTCTTTTCACATAAATTGTGAAATTTCACTACAATTTGGAGATCTTAAGACATATTGCATTAGTATAATGAGTGCAAGATTGAAATCATTCTTTCCTAGACCCATTTTAATTTGAAATGTCAGTTTTCTGTAAACAGTGAGGCAGATGGGGAGATCCAAGATAGGGAGAATTACATTAGGTTGAGAAATATATGAAAGCCAAGAATTCTGTCATATTCCTAGTCCGACTAATGAAAACCTCTCAGATTTTGCTGATGAATAAACCTTCCTATTGCTGTTCATAAAAATTGCACTGAAAAAACCTTTCATTTAAACGCTGAAGAATGAAACAATAATCTTAAATCAAATTAAATCACTCTTGAAAAGTGCACCAATTCAAAAGTAAACTACAAGACTTGATGGAATCCCAACATAAAAAGTGCATTTCTATATAATGTTACGACGGAGGTGGGAAGAGCGCACTGTCTTTTCTAATTCCACTTCTCCATGGGTCACTTACCCAGTTATCAATACAGTTAATCATATACTCTACTCTTTATCCCAGAATAAAAACAAGACATATCCAGTAATGAAGCAAAGCACTAACAGATTGAAATGTGAAAGTTCCCTTTTTAAACACCGCAAACACACTGAAAAAAAAAGAAATTCTCTCTAGAGTCATTTTACTAAAAAAGAGCAAACAAAACTGACCATATTCCCCGTTACCCTTGATGTTTTTAACATGTAGAAATCGATTGATCTCAATCTTGAACATACTCAACGACTGAGCCTCCACAGCTCTCTGGCGCACAGAATTCCAAAGATTCACCACCCCGAGTCAAGAAATTCCTCATCTCAGTCCTAAATGGCCTGCCCCTTATTCTGAGACCATGCCCCCTGGTCCTAGACTCTCTGGCCAGTGGAAACATCCTTCCTGCATCTACCCTTTCAAACACTAAGAATTTGTATGTTTCAATGAGATCATCTCTCATTCTCTAAACTCCAGAGAATGAAGGCCCAGTCCATCAATCATTCCTCACAGGACAATCCCTCCATTTCAGGAATTGGTTTGGTGAAGCTTTGTTGCACTCCCTCTATGGCAAGTATATCCTTTGTCCGAAGAGTTTTGTTTTTTTATTTTGAAAGCTTAGAATTCTGTGTGTTTTAAAAGATGGGGGAAAAGGATTTTATGTGAATGCTGAAATGCTGAAGCTTGCTGTTTGAACTGAGTGGGACAGACTGCAAGACACCTGTTCCAAACAACAGCAAGGAAAATGACAGGTCACATGGCTTGATTGTTCGAAATTCAGTTTCATTTTTGCTTTGTGAATGACCATTGCTGGGCAGGCAGGAGACAGAACAAACTGGCTGGGACCTGTTTTTGCAGACCAGATAAAAGATCTCTCCCTGAAAAAAAAAAGGGCTTGCCTCTCTTGTAAATGAAATTCTACATTTGAGGTGGTGGCTGTGGTCTGCCTGGATAGAGAAAAGAGGGGAAACGACCCAGGAAAAGGGGAGTTGCTGCTCTCTGTGGAGAAAGGCTGTTTTTCTGAGAGGAAGCCCTGCATTTCAAAAGGTAGCAGATTCCTATTGCCTCCAGTCTCCGAAAAGTCTCTACCTCAGGAGTGATTCCTGTTGCCACTTATGTTTTGAGATTCTGAAAGCTCAAGAAAGCTCCTATTAACATATTGCTATTTCAAAACCCAAGCAGACCTGTTGCTACACCCTTTGCTGAAAGGTCTGGGACGCCTGCTGCAGACAAAGTGCCGTGAACGCCTACCCATCACAGACTGTTCATCAGTTTTGCTTGGAGAGACTTCGAGTGGCATCCAACTATTCGACTCTGGGACACCTCACTGATCCTAAAATATCCTACCAGAATGTTACAACCCAGTTATTTTATTATTCCTAAGTAACAGTTGTAAACTGAAACATCCTTTTCTCCCTATTAACCAGTTTCTTTTTTTTTTTGAATGTATGTATGCATGAGGGTTAGGAAGAAGTTTGAAAGGAATCCTTCCACATGTAGAGTTCTCTCATCATTGTTGAAGACCTAGTTTATTGATAAATAGTTAATTTTATTGTTGTTTAAAGAAACCTGGTTTGCTTTATTCTGCGGGACAAATAGTGTTTAATTTGGCTATTTTCCAGTAGGTTGGAAACTTTAATAACTTGGAGTAGTGGGAATGAATTAACAGTGCATTACCCCTGCCTTGATCACAACACTTTCCTTAAGTAAGGAGACCAAAACTGCATACAATACACCAGGTACGGTCTCACCAAGGCTCTGTATAATTGCAGGAAAACATCTTTATTCCTGTATTCAAATCCCCTTGTAATAAAGGCCAACATATCATTTGCCTTCTTAATTGCTTGCTGTATCTGCATGTTAGCTTTCAGTGAGAGGACTGAGGGGTGGGGTGGGGAGAGATTAAATGACAGATGTCATGAACATAATGATAAAGAGCTGTTCATTATTCTGCCATTAGCACTCTCTCTGGACTTGTGCTTTGTATTTAATCACAACTATTTAGCACTCCATTTGCATTCTGTTCCATGACATCTGTCATTTAATCTCTTCCTCCTCCATCCTATCACAGTCCTTCCTTCTGGTTCTTCATCATCCCTCTCACTTGCTCAAAGACTGTTACATTTCTAACTTTTACCAGTTCTGATGAAGGGTCACAGACCTGAAATGTTAATTCTGTTTTTCTCTACACAGATGTTGCCAGACCTGCTGAATATTTCCAGCACTTTGTTCTCTACCTAGCTTTTGTTCAGTGAATAGATATCAAAATTTATCTGCAAGCCTCAGCATTCATTTTTACTTACGCCTCTGAAGTGCCTAGAGATATTTTTCTGTGTTAATAGCACTACATAAATGAAAGTTGCTGTTGTTGCTGCATGTTATCGAGAATTGTTTTAGAAAATTTTCAAACGGAGAAAATGGATTTTAATTGTAATACAATCTATGCCTAATAACTTGGACACTGCTAAAAATCACATCATGCAGCAATTCAAATTAAGCAATGTGAATACAATGGTAATTTACTGAAAAATATTCAAATAAAATATTTACATCAGATCATTTTAAACTTAGCCATTTCAATTTAAGAGTAAATTGACATTTCCTCACTCCCCACATCCTCATCCCCAAGGTGAAAGCCATTTTTCAAGAAACGGAGTTGAAATCAAAGGCAAGCAAAAGTCTAGGGCACAAGCACAGAATTCACCAAGAGGAAAAATAAAGTCAAAAAAATCAGATATATGGAATAATTTTTGAAAACTAATAAATGTTATACTGACAAAATAAAATATCAAGGCTGCTAAGTACTGTATGCACAGTGTTACAAGCTGTGTATTCCAAAAAAAAAATTGAAAAATAATTTCAATGAACAATGACACCTGCAAATAGCTGAAATTTTTGGATGTTTTGAAAGGAAGCTGAACTTGTATACAAGGACAGGAAAGTAGGCAATTTCAAGGAAACCAGCAAGGGGTTTGACTTCCCTCAGACAAACACTTTGAATGACGAGAGAGAGACTATGTTTGGACATGTGACCTGCTCAGGAAGGTTTACTTTCACTTTGCACTTTAAAAAGCCAATGAGTTGGACAAAGAGCAGGCATTTGAAATTTGTTTTTTGACCTGCCTGGAAATCAGCAAGACCCAGGTTGTTACCTCCCTCTGTAAAGGAATCCTGCATCTCTTGAAAAGAAATCCTTTATTTCAAAGGTGGCAGATTCCTATTGCCTCCTGTCTCTGAAGAATCCCTGCATCAAGTGTGGTTCCTGTTGCCTCCTGTGTTTTAGGAAATCCCTAAATCTGAAGGAATCTTCTACTGCTATCCTGCTGCTGTAAAACCCAAGACCTGTTGTTACAACCCTGATGAAAGATCTATGTGAACGCCTACCCATCACAGACTGTTCATCAACCTCAGCTGGAGAGGCTTTGAGTGGCATCTGACTGAGACTCTAGGACAGCTCACCAAACCAAAGAACTTCCTACCAGAATGTGACACCCTAAGTTATTTTACCTGGAGTACAGTTCCAGGTAGTGTTCCACCCAGCAGTCCATTTGCTTGCATTGGTCAGTGATTGTGTCCCCTGATTTAGATTTGAGGGGGGCAATCCTCATGATGGTTGGCCCAAAAGCTCTCTTAATGCCATCATACATTCCTCTGATATTTCCTGTGTCAGAGGCCAGCTAAATATGACTGCATAGGTGTTGCCAGTAGTCATTTACGCAGCGCCTGGCTGTTCTTTGTGTAGTGCTTCTGGCTGCTTTAAGGGCTACGGATGTTAACTCGCTGGGGGCTTTCTTGTAGTTCAGCAGTGCAATGCGCTTAGCGGCTATGACAGGTTCCAGCTCTTCAATGTGAGATTGAAACCAGTCTGCATTCCGCTTCACACGTTTGCCACAGGTGGTCATTGCTGAGTCGTAGATGGCGTCTCTAATGTGGGCCCACTTGGTCTCTGCATCCCCTGTGGGAGTGTTTTGAAGGGCTTTTTTGAGTGAATTTAGAAACTTATGTAACAGTTGTGGATGAGAAATTCTGCTAGTGTTGATGCGCGGGCGGCCCTTCTGCTTGGAGTGATGCAGCTTCTTTGGTTTGAGGCTAACCTTGCTGCACACCAGGGAGTGGTCAGTGTCGCAGTCCGCACTGTGGAAGCTGCATGTGATTTGAACGCTGTTTAGAGAGGCTCACCTTGTGACGATGAGGTCCAGCTGGTGCCAACGGCGTGATCTTGGGTGCCTCCAAGAAACCTGGTGACAGGGTTTAGTGAGAAAGAATGAGTTGGTGATGCAGAGGTTATGATAGGTACATAACTCAAGCAGTCTCTGACCATTCTCATTCATTCTACCAGTGCCATAGCGCCCAAGACAGGAGGGCCATGAGTCATGGTCGGCCCCAACCCTGGCATTAAAGTCCCCCAGCAGGAACGTGTGTTCGGTGTTGAGGATGCTACTAATGATCTTATGGAGTTCCTCGTAGAACTAGTCTTTAGCTTCAGGTAGGGAGCAGAGTGTTGGAGCATAGATGCTGAGTAGGTGTACTAGATCAGAGGCGGTCAACAGTCGGATGGACAGTATGCGTCCCGAGCTATTTGAGGGTGGCTCTATCATGCTGAGCAAAGAGTTTCTGATGGCGAGTCATGGATGAGCTGGACGTACAGCCAACAAAATCGGAATTCAGTGATGCCACTGATTCTCTAGCCAGCGGAAAAGCCCCTGGGAAGGACGGCATTACCCCTGAAATCAAGAATGCCAAGCCTGCTATACTTTCAGCACTGTACGAACTGCTTTGCCTGTGCTGGGATGAGGGAGCAGTACCACAGGACATGCGCGATGCCAATATCATCACCCTCTATAAGAACAGGGGTGACCGTGGTGACTGCAACAACTACCGCGGAATCTCCCTGCTCAGCATAGTGGGGAAAGTCTTTGCTAGAGTCGCTTTAAACAGGCTCCAGAAGCTGGCTGAGCATGTCTACCCTGAGGCACAGTGTGGCTTTCGAGCAAAGAGATCCACCATTGACATGCTGTTCTCCCTTCAACAGCTACAGGAGAAATGCCGTGAACAACAGATGCCCCTCTACGTTGCTTTCATTGATCTCACCAAAGCCTTTGACCTTGTCAGCAGACGTGGTCTCTTCAGACTACTAGGAAAGATTGGATGCCCACCAAAGCTACTAAGTATCATCACCTCATTCCATGAGGATATGAAAAGATCAATTCAGCATAGCGGCGCCTCATCAGACCCCTTTCCTATCCTGAGTGGCTTGAAACAGGGCTGTGTTCTCGCACCTACACTGTTTGGGATCTTCTTCTCCCTGCTGCTCTCACATGCATTCAAGTCTTCAGAAGGAATTTTCCTCCACACAAGATCAGGTGGCAGGTTGTTCAACCTTGCCCGTCTAAGAGTGAAGACCAAAGTACGGAAAGTCCTCATCAGGAAACTCCTCTTTGCTGATGATGCTGCATGAATATCTCACACTAAAGAGTGTCTGCAGAGACTCATTGACAGGTTTGCAGCTGCCTGCACTGAATTTGGCCTAACCGTCAGCCTCAAGAAAACGATCATGGGACAGGACGTCACAAATGCCCCATCCATAAATATCGGCGACCACACTCTGGAAGTGGTTCAAGAGTTCATCTACCTGGGCTCAACGATCACCAGTAACCTGTCTCTCTATTCAGAAATCAACAAGCGCATGGGAAAGGCTTCCACTGCTATGTCCAGACTGGCCAAGAGAGTGTGGGAAAATGGCGCAGACACAGAACACAAAAGTCCGAGTGTATCAAGCCTGTATCCTCAGTACCTTGCTCTACGGCAGCGAGGCCTGGACAACGTACGTCAGCCAAGAGCGACGTCTCAATTCATTCCATCTTCGCTGCCTCCGGAGAATCCTTGGCATCAGGTGGCAGGACCGCATCTCCAACACTGAAGTCCTCGAGGCGGCCAACATCCCCAGCATATACACCCTACTCAGCCAGCGGCTCCTGAGATGGCTTGGCCATGTGAGCCGCGTGGAAGATGGCAGGATCCCCAAGGACACATTGTACAGCGAGCTTGTCACTGGTATCAGACCCACCGGCCGTCCATGTCTCCACTTTAAAGATGTCTGCAAATGCGACATGAAGTCCTGTGACATTGATCACAAGTCGTGGGAGTCAGTTGCCAGCGGTCACCAGAGCTGGCGGGCAACCATAAAGGCGGGGCTAAAGCGTGGCGAGTCGAAGAGACTTAGCAGTTGGCAGGAAAAAAGTCAGAAGCCAACTGCGTAACAGTCCTGTCAACCAATTTTATCTGCAGCACCTGTGGAAGAGTCTGCCACGCTAGAATTGGCCTTTATAGCCACTCCAGGCGCTGACCCTTTTTCTCTTGAGACAAGGAGGCCAATGAGAGAAGTTATTTTATTATTCCTTTCATTCCTATGAAACAGCTATAAACCAAAAATCCTTTTTCCCAAGTTAACCTTTTTCTTTTAATGTATGTGTGCGTGCATGAGGGCTAGGGAAATAAGGAGATTCCCATGTATAGAGTTATCTCATTATTGGTTAAGACTTGTTTTTATAATAAATAGTTAATATTGTTGTTGATTAAAGAAACCTGGTTGGTGTGCTTTGTTGTGGGGGGACAAGTAGAGTATGTAATTAGCTGTTTTTCGGTAGGTGGGAAAATTTATTGATATGCTGTGACCCCTGGAGAAGTGGGACTGAATTAACAGTGCACTCGCCCCACCTCAGTTGTAACAGATTGCAGAAAGTTTAGATACCCAACAGCAGGCAAGATTTTTGGTTCACGAGTATACCACTGTGCTGCCACCTCTGCTGGGTCTGTCCTGCTGGTGGGACAGGACATTCCCAGGGATGGGGATGGCAGTGTCTGGGACATTGTCTGTAAGGTATGATTCCATGAGTATGACTATGTCAGGCTATTGCTGGACTCGTCTGTGGGACAGCTCTCCCAACTTTGACACAAGCCGCCAGATGTTAGTAAGGAGGGCTTTGCAGTGTCGATAGGGCTGGGTTTGCCATGGTCGTATCTGGTGCCTCGGTCGATGCCGGGTGGTCCATCTGGTTTCATTCTTTTTTTTATTGACCGTAGCAGTTAGATACGACTGAGTGGCTTGCTAGGCCATTTCAGAGGGCATGCAAGAGTCAACCACATTGCTGTGGGTCTGGAGTCACATGTAGGCCAGACCAGGTAAGGACAGCAGATTTCGACTAGCTTTTAATTCCAGATTTTATTAATTTAATCCAAATTCCACCTTCCGCTGTGGTGGGATTTGATGCCATGTCCCCAGAGCAATACCCTGGGTCTCTGGGTTACTAATCCAGTGACAATATCACTGTGCCAAGGCCTCCCCTGGAATTCAAATCTTCTCTGATGTATAAGCTAGAAAGACCACTTAGCGAAAAACTCAAAAGTCTGACAATTGCTACGATGAAAAAATCCTCATTACACATAGATGTTCTTAAATTGGTTTAAACTGGACTAGTAACCCAGAAACCCAAGAACTAAATGCTAGTCTAACGATGGCCATGAAACCATTATTGCAAAACAAAAAACCCCATCTGGTTCACTAATGTCCTGTAGGGAAGGAAATCTGCTGTCCTTACCTGGTCTGGCCCACATGTGACTCCAGACCCACAGCAATGTGGTTGACTCTTACATGCCCTCTGAAATGGCCTAGCAAGCCACTCAGTTGCATCTAACCACTACGAAGTCAATAAAATAGAATGAAACTGGACGGACCACTCGGCAACAACGTAGGGACCAGAAACGACCACGGCAAACCCAGCCCAATCGAGCCTGCAAAGTCCTCCTTACTAATATCTAGGGGCTTGTGCCAAAGTTGGGAGAGCTGTCCCACAACCTAGTCAAGCAACAGCCTGACATGGTCATACTCACGGAATATCTTACAAACAATGTCTAAGAAACTGCCATCACCATCCCCGGGAATGTCCTGTCCCACCGGCAGGGCAGACCCAGCAGAAGTGGCGGCACAGTGGTATACAATTGGGAGGGAGTTGCCCTGGGAGTCCTCAACATTGACTCCGGACCCCTGAAGTCTCATGGCATCAGGTCAAACATGGGCAAGGAAACCTCCTGCTGATGATCACCGACCGCCCTCCCTCAGCTGATCAGTCAGTACTCCTCCATGTTGAACACCACTTGGAGGAAGCACTGAGGGTGGCAAGGGCACAAAATGTACACTGGGTGGGGGACATCACCAAGAGTGGCTCACTAGCACCACTACTGACCGAGCTGGCAGAGTCCTAAAAGGCATAGCTGCTAGACTGGGTATGCAGCAGGAGGTGAGGGAACCAACAGGAGGGAAAAACATACCTGACCTCGTCCTCACCAATCTGCCAGCCGCAGATGCATCTGTCCATGACTGTATTGGTAGGAGTGACCACCGCACAGTCCTTGTGGAGACAATGTCCCGCCTTCGCATTGAGGATACCCTCCATCATGTTGTGTGGCACTGCCACCGTGCTAAATGGGATTGATTTCAAACAGGTCCAGCAATGCAAAACTGGGCAGCGATAAGGCACTGTGGGCCATCAGCAGCAGCAGAATTGTACTCAATCACAATCTGTAACCTCATGGCCCGGTATATCGCCCACTCTACCATTACCATCAAGCCAGCAGACCAACCCGGTTTCAATGGACAGTGCAGGAGGGCATGCCAGGAGTAGTACCTGGTCTACCTCAAAATGAGGTGTCAACCTGGTGAAGCTATAACACAGGACTACTTGCTTGCCAAACTGCGTAAGCAGCATGTGATAGACAGAGCTAAACGAACCCATAACCAACGGATCAGATACAAGCTCTGCAGTCCTGCCACATCCAGCTGTGAATGGTGGTGGACAATAAACAACAAACTGGAGTAGGCAGCTCCACAAATATCCCCATCTTCAATGGGGGAGCCCAGCACATCAGTGCGAAAGATAAGGCTGAAGCATTTGCAACAATCTTCAGCCAGAAGTGCCGAGTTGATGATCCATCTCAGCCTCCTCCTTAAGTCCCCATCATCACAAATGCCAGACTTCAGCCAATTCGACTCACTCCACTTGATATCAACTAATGACTCAAGGCACTGGATACTGCAAAGGCTATGGGCCCTGACAATATTCCAGCAATAGTACTGAAGAGCTGTGCTCCAGAACTTGCCACGCCCCTAGCCAAGCTGTTCCAGTTCAGCTAAACACTGGCATCTACCCAGCAATGTGGAAAATTGTCCAGGTGTGTCCTGTACACAAAAAGCAGGGCAAGTCCAACCCAGCCAATTATCATCCCATCAGCCTATTCTCAATCAGTAAAGTGATGGAAGGGGTCATCCACAGTGTCATCAAGCAGCACGTTTAGCAATATCCTGCTCAGTAACACTCAGTTTGGGTTCCGCCAGGGCCATTCAGCTCCTGACCTCCTTACAGCCTTGGTTCAAACATGGACAAAAGAGCTGAACTCTAGGTGAGGAAAGAGTAACTGCCCTTGATATCAAGGCAGCATTTGACCAAGTATGGCATCAAGGAGCCCTAGCAACACTGAATGGGAATCAGGGGGAAAACTCTCCACTGGTTGAGTCATACCTAACACAAAAGAAGATGGTTGTGGCTGTTGGAGGTCAAACATCTAAGCTCCAGGACATCACTGCAGGAGTTCTGCAGGGTAGTGTCCTAGGCCCAACCATCTTCAGCTGCTTCATCAATGACCTTCCTTCAATCATAAGGTCAGAAGTGGCGATGTTCGCTGATGATTGCACAATGTTCAGCACCATTTGCGACTCCTCAGATACTGAAGCAGTCTGTGTAGAAATGCAGCAAGACCTGGACAATATCCAAGCTTGGGCTGATAAGCAACATTGGCGCCATACAACTGCCAGGCAATGACCATCTCCCCTTGACATTCAATGGCATTACCATGACTGAATCCCCCACTAAACAGCCTGGGGGGTCACCATTGACCAGAAACTGAACTGGAGTAGCCATACAAATACCGTGGCTACAAGAGCCGGTCAGAGGCTAGGAATCCTGCGGCGAGTAATTCACCTCCTGACTCCCCAAAGCCTATCCACCATCTACAAGGCACAAGTCAGGAGTGTGATGGAATACTCTCCATTTGCCTGGATGGGTGCAGCTCTAACATTACTCAAGAAGCTTGACAACATCCAGGACACAGCAGCCCACTTGATTGT
Source organism: Heterodontus francisci (assembly GCF_036365525.1). Taxonomy (NCBI): domain Eukaryota; kingdom Metazoa; phylum Chordata; class Chondrichthyes; order Heterodontiformes; family Heterodontidae; genus Heterodontus; species Heterodontus francisci. The sequence goes on along the minus strand of NC_090382.1, from coordinate 70,911,331 downwards.
CACCCCATCTACAAACATTTACTCCCTCCGCCACCACACACAGTGGCAGCAGTGTGTACCATCTACAAGATGCACTGCAGCAATTCACCAAGGCTCCTTAGACAGCACCTTCCAAACCCGCAACCTCCATCAATTAGAAGGACAATGGCAGCAAATGCATGGAACCACCACCACCTGCAAGTTCCCCTCAAACACCATCCTGACTTGGAACTATATCGCCGTTCCTTCACTGTCGCTGGGTCAAAATCCTGGAACTCCCTTCCAAACAGCACTGTGGGTGCATCTACCTCACGTGGACTGCAGCGGTTCAAGAAGGCAGCTCACCACCACCTTTACAAGGGCAATTTGGGATGGGCAATAAATGCTGGCCTAGCCAGTGGCGCCCACATCCCATGAATGAATTTTTTAAAATTCTCGTAAAACACAATTTTATTTTAAAATACCTCGTTACTTGACTAAACAAAATTACCAGGATGTAAAACTATTTCTTGGAAGGCATCTCAAATTGAAGAACAGATAGATCTGGAACATTCTTCCTGACTCCCACAATGGTTCAGCAAGTTTACCATGTCAGCAGATAAATTATACCAAATCAGAAAGATCATAGGTTCAATCATTGCATATGCACAATTAGCTGATTTCAGTTAGATTGACAAAGGGAACATTAAAATTGGCTCCAACTGTTATATTCCAGAAAGCCAGTTTGTGAAGGATACAACTGGAACCAATCTTTGCAAACTGTTACAAGCATCTCTTTACCAAGATGTACATTTCAAGCAAGGACCTCCTCACCCTACAACCAGTTTCAGTCTGGGTCCATTTATAGGGGCACAACTGAATCCCCAGTTAATGCCCTCCACCTGCATACAATTAAACACAATTAATATAACATTAACAAATTTCCTTCTCTCTAAATAAAAACTAGCATTTGTACGTAAAACCAAAATTTCAGAACAAATTAAATCAAAAACCTTCATATTCTGATAAAGAGATTACACTGTCAAATGCCCTTCCTCTAGGACTCCTAACAATTTCTTCGTATATGCATTTCTTTTGGAAACACTCAAAAGATCGATGACTTGCATCCTCCCATTTAATTTTAGCGAGTTCCTTTGTCTCCAGCATTTGTTTCAAACCAGCAAGTTCAATCCATAATCTTTTCCAACTCTCACTTTTCATAGAGTGTACATTATCCCACAATGAGCCATTATCTACCCAACATTCAATCGGTATATTATCTTCAGTAGGTCCATTATATAGATTCTCACAAATATTTAACAAGTAAAATCCCATATCCACTGCCCCCCAAAGGAGCCAGTGTTTCAGCAGCCAAAGTACTTTTAACAAGCCTTTTTATTTTCTTAGCTTCCCAAGCTGAAGGGCATGATTTCCCATTCTTACCCATAAGAAATATTACAAAACCATCTGCACTAGAATACCCATCAAGAAAATTAGCATGCAAAGCATCACTAAAAATGGCTGGCTTCATGTTTTTTGGGTCACCCAATGATGGGAAGTTAGGTATGCATTCCTCCAGATTTTTTTTTTTAATGTTTTATTTGCCCTTTGTTTAGGGGTGTTTATCGTGGTATTTAACTCCAAACCTAGCATCTGAACTAGTCTGAGTGCACAACCAGTTCAACTGACCAATCAAGCTTTGCAATTGCTCTGTCTCTTTAGCTCCATCTTTGTGCGATGACCAGTATGATTAACGAGGATAGGAAGAAACACTCTCGAAGGAGGATTGTTGACTGCAAGTTATTCCAGACCTACTCTGCTTAATAGCTAAACCACTATATTTACAAGCCCACAAGCCTGACTCCCAATTTTAAATTCTACTCTAATCTTAATAACATTTCTCAAATTCTGCAGTACCACCCCATAAGAAATCATTGACATGCATCATGAAGATGCCTGAAAGTTTTCCTTTATGATACCAATAAAATATTGCGTGATCTGCTTTTAACTGAACACAATCTATTTTCAGCAAAACAGTTCTCACCGAAAAGTACCATACCTTGGAAGCATCATTCAGGCCACAGACATTTGTTTATTTCCATAGTTTTCCTTCTGCATCTGTTGTCTCTTTGGGCAGCTTGAGAAACATTTCTATCTGAAAAGTATTGCCCTACAAAATGAGGCTTTTATATTGATTGATCTACACTCCCACGAATATGTGGCCAAAAGAGCTATAAAAAAATTTTTTCAAGATCACTTTTCCAGCTGTGGGAGAGTCCACTCTAACATCTGTATCACCCAACTGCTCTTCAAAACCCCTATCAACTAGCCTCGCCAAGTCTCATCTACAAGGACTTTTTCAATACAAACCGGTGACAAAGCTGGTTGTCCCTTATCTGGTAGCTCAGAATAAACTCCATACCCATTCGTTTGCCCTCAAGTTTATTGGCAGCCACCAAAACTTCACGATCATGAGGATCTCAGCTTCTAGTTCTGTTGAGACTGTTCTGTGTCCTTTTGTTCATTGTCTAATCTATTCAAGCTATGGCCTCTTCTTGCATTTTTAAATCTGTTGGAACTACTACTGTGAGATCTCCCTCTTGCGCTATCAGAGGGCCTTTCTCCACTGCACAATCGTTTTCTGACAAGAGTCATGACCGTACTCGCTGTGCTTTTTTACTCTCCACTCTTTCACCGCATTCTGCCAGTCCATAGACCTCGTTTCTTGGCCATTATCTTTGAACTTTCAACCAATGTTTAAACTTGCAGGCAACTTTTCCTGCATATCCCACAATTGTTGCATCCCTCCATTCACTAGACCCCTCTGGAATATATTTTACCAGAGTACCCATTCTGGGCAATTAGCCTTTGAATTTGATAATGTGTCACATGTATCATGATCACTCACATCATCACTTCCAGCCCTTAATCTACTGTATTCTGTCCCACAGGATCTTAATCAAAACACGAGCATTTGGAGGTACAAGGTGCCTCATTTACTTCCATCAGCTGTTCAAAGTCTGAGATTAATTCCAATTAATCATGAGGAATGAACCTCAACAGTTTGATGGCTACTTTTACCATCATGACATATTACCTTACCAGGGCCTTTCATTTCCTATGACCCTCTCTTTTATATTACACCAAATATCCTGAATTAAATTGTCTCTCAGATGGAGTTTTAAGATGCCTCAGTGCTCTCTGAATTTTCTCAAAGACCTCAACCTTGATGAAAGCTCATCTCCTTGCATGTAAAGCATTCAAATGTGCAGAATATTGGAAATAATTGTAGCACCTTCTAGAGCAGGAGGACTATCACACAGCACAGAAGGCAATCTGAAATTTCGCCCCTTGTCTAAATCGATAGGGATCATAACCTCCAACCATTTGGAGTGAGTTCTTTGCATGAACTGGCCATGCCAGAGTGTTTGTCAACTTGCAGTCTGGTTAATCAGCTAAAATTCTATGCAGCATTTCATCGATCACCATATGATTTCTTTTAGTGTCCACTGTTGAAAAGACTTCCAGCTATTGTCTTCATGACCATGATGTTCATGTTTTCACACATCTCTGAACTTGTCATTGGCAAATTCCCCTCCATTATCAAACTTCAATGGTACCCCAAGACCTATCCATTTCTCCATGATTTTGTCTATAACAACCTTTTTGTCCCCAAGTGTCATTGTAGGAAGACTAAAACTACAAAACGTAGAATGAAAATATTTCTGTCTTCGTCCCTTACTTTAGCTTATGGCAACTATCTCATTAGTCATGTGCCAATGGAAGACGTGGAGGCACCCTCCAGTACTTTTTAGATTTCATACTTCACACTAATCTCTTCTATTAGCCTCATATACTCATCAACTGCAACTTTTAGTGGATTTTTAAATCTTTTACAAATAGGGTGAGCAAACTGCCTATACAACTTTAAAAGAGTTTGCTTTTTTCTCTGATTCTCATCACCAGATGCCATTAATACTTCTCTAACAGTCTGATAAGTTAAGGGGATACAATAATGTCCTGACTGATAGTTTTTCGAAAAACTGCAAATTCACAGACTGTCTTAAGCACCATGTCAAGTTTCATTTGTGCCTTTTTCATAGGTTTACTCAACAGCAACTTCTCACTGAAGACTACATCAGTAGTTATAAAATGGCTTACCTCAGCTATTTTACAGGAATTACAACTCTCGTTATCCAGCACTGCCCAATTAAAAGGTCCACCACTAACACATTCATGACAGGACTAAAACACCTTGTAACTAGTATAATTTGTTCAGATTAATCTTCATCCTCTTTGTCACGTGTCATTTCAAGGACCCTGCCCCTCACTTTGGGAAGCTGACTGCACAATGATACTTAAGAGTCACACCTGAAACATCTATTAACTGGTCCTTGGACATTCCGGAGATTCATTCACCTATTATTGCTGTTCCAAATTCTGCCTTCTGCTTTATTTTTTGCACATGGGATGTGAGCCTCGCTGATAAGGCCAGCATCTGTGCACATCCCGAATTGCACTCGAGTAGGGAAGCTTGTCCAGACAGCCACCTTTGGGTCTTCCTGCAGTTGATCTAGAGACAGGTCATCTAAATCCTTCACTATTATTGGAACCAATAATCACAGAATGAACAGTGTCTCTCTAGATATAGTAATTAAAAAAAATATTGCTGTAATCATGCTTTCCAATTCACTGTACATGTACCTCAAAATACGAGAACAAAAAGGTGCAGTACGTTTTAGAGTTGATAAATATTTGATAAGTTAGCTAATCACCAAAGGGTTACAATCTGGAATGCTTTGCCTGAAAGGGTGGTGAAGGCAGATTCACATCGCGGCTTTCGAAAGGGAATTAGATAAGTAGCTGAAGAAAACAAATTGCAGGGCTACAGGGTAAGGGCTGGGGAGTGAGACTAGCTAAATTTCTTTGCAGAAAGCAGACAGATTTGATGTGCCAAATGGCCTCCTTCTGTGCTGTAATAGCCAGAGGTGTTAAAGATGCTTTCATCTTCATTCTGCCTGTTTTTAATCCTTCCATTGTATTGACACTTGTGTCCAGTATCTGGACCATTTTGAAATCTGGCAATCATTGCGTCCTCTATTCTTTGTCACCATGGAATGCCCCATTTGTTCCATGAAAGATGAGGGAAATGACTGTTTACCCAGGAATTTATTTGAAGGCAGCAGACATCCAGTCCAACAGAGAACCAAACACCAATAGCCCGTCCATATACGACACCTTAGCAAATTGCAATCATTAAAACAAAAACAAGAAATTCGGAACTCCGAAGAAGGGTCACTGACCCGAAACGTTAACTCTGCTTCTCTTTCCACAGATGCTGCCAGACCTGCTGAGTGATTCCAGCTTTTCTTGTTTTTGTTTCAGATTTCCAGCATCCGCAGTATTTTGCTTTTATTTTAGCTGCAATAATTAAAACCCTTGTACAGATCCAGGGATCCCCATATTGAATTTTGGCAATTTTTTTTAAGCAATCTGTTCAAGTCCATATTTTATTCCAAGAAATTACTGTGCCTTATAGGCTGTTAGCAAGTCATCTTTCTTGTAAATTTCATCCAAGAACTCTAATGGAAGGTCCCAACCTTCATTACCCAACTGGTGGGCATCCAACTCAGAAAATACTTCTGATTTTACTTCTTATAGGAAGTGACAACACCAAGGCCATACCTTGTTCCCTCTTTGGTAGGGACTTAACTTGTGTCCACATATCCACTTTATTCTTTCACTAGTCATATGGTTCAGACCCCAACATTGGAGGGTACTCATATCCCGACAATTTACACTTGCTTTCTGCCATTTTCCACAATGGCTACTCAAACTGTAGTTTTCTGTCTGAAAATGTTTATCTTGGATTCCCATCTTTACCTTTAAGCAACCATTTTCTGCTAAAGGCCTGCTACCCAACCCAAACCTGATGGGACCCGATGACACGTGTCGGGCTCAGGTCGGGTCGGACACACATGGTAAGTGGTCTGCTGGCAAGTACTGAAATTTTAATAAAACAAAAAAGGAAAAAAAAGTTACCTGAGCTGGGAGTCCGGGATGAAACAGTCTGAACAGTGAGCGAGTGACGTCACTATGATGTCATCATGCATGTGCTGCAGCTTCAGTGTCAGGAAGGTAAATAAAAGGGATGGTCGGGTCAGGCTCTTTTGCCAGATCCGAGCAGGCCTTTGTTCTCTGCTACCATGTTATAATCTAGAAAGCCAATTGGTGAAGGCTAGAACTGCAGCCAATCTTAACACTTTTATAGGCATTTATTCACAAAGCTGCATACTATAAGCAAGCATCTCCTAACCCAACCACCACAGTTTCAGTCTGTGTCTAATTATAGGAGCACAAGTGTATCCCCAGTTATTGTCCACCATCTGCAGACAATTAAACACAATTAACACCAACAGTTCTACAGTGGGGGGGGGAAATCAGCAACTTCTGCTCCTGGTTATTCTTCAGGAGAGGAGAGAAAAAAAAAAGAATAATTTGTACTACAATTATTGATGCTTAAATTACACGGAATGTAGCGACATAAACCCAAACAGTTAAATTGTGATGACAACAAATTGGTACTTACTCTGCAGATATAGTCACTTGGTTGATAGGGGAGCCATGAGCACTGCAACAGAAAGACACAAAGTGTATTTATTCTCAATTGCAGCTTTACAAAGGGCAGTCTGCAAACAGTGCATAAAGTGCTAGCAACACACAAATTGGAAATTATAAAGATGAAATATACCTCAACAGAACAAAGATTTAATTCTATAACACAAGACCATAAGCAATCACAGAATTAGATACCAACAGCTAGACTGGCATCAGAAGTGTGACAACAATATGTAATAACAAGGTTATTTGGGGAAAAAAGAAACTTACCTTTATATAGACCCGAAGAAGGGTCACTGACCCGAAACGTTAACTCTGCTTCTCTTTCCACAGATGCTGCCAGACCTGCTGAGTGGTTCCAGCATTTCTTGTTTTTACTTTATATAGTGCTTTTCACTGCCTCAGGACATTCTGCAGTGCTTTACAGCCAATAAGGTACCTTTGTTTGAAGTGTTACAATCATCATGTAGGAAATGCAGCAGCCAATATGGGGACAGCAAAGTCCCATTAATAGCAATGGAACAAGTGTTTTTAAATGTTAGTTGAGGAATAAATGTTGACCAAAGTCCCCTACTCCATTTTGAATAGTACCATGGGATCTGTTACACCTAGGTGAGAGGGTAAATCGGGCTTTGCTTTTACGTTTCATCCGACATTCCCGCACTCCATCAATACTGCACTGAAATGCTAACCGAGATTATGTGCTCAAGTCTCTGGAATGCAACTTGAATCCACATCCTCCTGACTAATATGATAGTGCTACCACTGAATCAAGGCCTTTTCAAGGTAGCTTCCATATAGCAAACTGTGCAAGAGTTTACTGCATTTAAATTTATTTTGCATGTTCTAAATGAGAGCTAGAAATTAAAAGTTATTGTACAGCAAATGCTAGAGTTAAGTCACAAACACAAACAAGAGCTTACGAATAACTCCACAATACTTAAAGATACAGCAATATTCAAAGGGCATCATGAAAAATGTGTCTGGAAAATCTTCTCATTTGTGGAAAGTAAGACATTATTTTTTTCACGATATCATCACAATTTGTAAATACTCGATTATAAAAACCAACAAAATGATGTCAAAACTGTTGCGCAAGTGCTTCTATTTTTCTTAGTACAATTTTTTTTAAAGAAATTATAGTTGGATTGTGGACAGTGATTCATCTGCAATCTCAGAGGCTGAACTTTGTGGGGGGGTTTAAATAGGTCAACAGAAGGTTCTAATTCTGGCTAGTAAACAAGTACCAGAAAGCTTCTGATTTGACAGACGAAGATTTATAGATGTCATAGGATTGCTGCTGAACAGTTTTAGTTTCATTTTGAACTGTTAAAAAGCCAGTTGGTGTTTGGCCTGAAAAAAAAACAGAAGGAAAGAGTTGCTGTGTGCCTGCCAGAAGACAGCCCATATCTTTCTCTCTTTGAAGAATCTCTCCATCTTTAAAGAATTCCTGCATCAGGTTTTACTATATCCTCTTGCATTTGAAGAAATCCTGCATGTTTGCAGAAACCTCGCATTTTTGAAGGAACTTTGCATCGAACGAGAGAGAACTGAAACCTTTGTTGCTGCACTTCTGATGTAAAACCTATGTGAAGCCTTCTGCAGCTGTATCACTTGAAAACCGACAGACTGAAATATTCTGGGAAGATCCTAGCGGCAGCCGCCTATTTGCCTTTGGGACACCTCGCCAAAACAAAGGACTTCCCTTCCATACCTTCTTTTAAGCCTAAGTGGGTTTTTTAAAATTCCTTCTAATTCTAATAGTTATAAACAAAAATCCATTCTCCTCCACCCCCAGTTAACCAGTCGTGTGTGTATGTATATGTGTGCATGGGCGAGGGCTTTAATATTTCAATTTGTGTGTATGTTTACTTCATTATTGATTAAGACTTGGTTTATAATAAACAGATAACTTTGTTGTTTATGAAAGAAACCTGGCTAGATTAGATTAGAGATACAGCACTGAAACAGGCCCTTCGGCCCACCAAGTCTGTGCCGAACATCAACCACCCATTTATACTAATCCTACACTAATCCCATATTCCTACCAAACATCCCCACCTGTCCCTATATTTCCCTACCACCTACCTATACTAGTGACAATTTATAATGGTCAATTTACCTACCAACCTGCAAGTCTTTTGGCTTGTGGGAGGAAACCGGAGCACCCGGAGAAAACCCACGCAGACACAGGGAGAACTTGCAAACTCCACACAGGCAGTACCCAGAATCGAATCCAGGGACCCGGGTTCGATTCTTGGTGTGCTTAATTCTGGGGAAAAGATAGAGTTTCTGATTGATTGTTCTGTAAGTGGGAAAATTTAAATATATGTTGTGATCTGTGGAGAAGTGGGACTGAATTAACAGTGCACTCCTCCCACCTCAGTCATAACAAAACACATTGACTTGTCATGCAGGCCCCCACCTGCCAAGAATGAGGGAACATTAATTTTGCCACATGGACATTAAATTTCAAATTGTTGCTGAGAAGAGAAGGCCTGTTAGAAGAATTGCCAGACCGTGGCTGAAAACAAAACATTTACATATTAACAGATTGTCTGCAAGCACTAAGGAGCTATTCCTTGCTCCAATTCAATCCACAAATAGACGTGGTCAGACCAGTTAGTCACATGACTAACTGGTCTGAACACGTCTGTTTGTCACATGACTAACTGGCTGTTGGAGTTTTGAACGGAGTGTCAGCAGAAAGCTCCTGAGTTGAAAAGACCTCTCCTGGCTGGCTCGCCACAACCTCTCCTATACCTTTCTCACAGAACTCCAAAACCCATTGAAGACACGAGCCCCAAGAGAGAAAAGTACCCTACAGTAAACAAGGTTTAAGAATAATACTGGGCCCCAACGAAAAGCAATATCTACCTACAATCAAGGACTCTACAGTGAGCTCAAAGAACCGTAACAACAACTCTTCAGATATTGCCTCAAATCTTTCCACTTTATTTTCCTTCTGCTCTTTTCTGTCTCTGTTTGCATGCGTATAGCATATGCTTGCTAGCATGGGGCGCGTCGTGTATCCGCAAGCAAGCGTCAACTGAATTAGAGTTAATTTCACTTTTCTTTAAACCTGAGAAAACCTGTTGTGTTGGTTTCTTTGCCTTATAATTGGAAAGCGGTGAAAAAGGATTCACCAAGGGGGAGCTGAAAACACAGGATGTTTTAATAAAAATTAAATCCTGTTACAGTAAGACCAGGTGAAGGCTGAAAGTGAACCTAGACCTCTTTCTCACCTGGTCGTAACAGACTCCTTTAACAGCAATTGGTGCCTCCAAACACCAACAATAATTTGGTAGAACTTCAGAACTAAACGATGAACACAAAGTCTCATCAGGCCACAAACTTTGGTTTTACAGCCTATGTAACAAGGACACCTAAAAGCAGGTAAAATGCAGAAGACCACTAATTTGAGTGACTACTGATCAGACACAGACCTGGATAGATCATTCCATGTGAGTTTTTCCGATCTGGAAGACCCAAAATGGCAAGTGCCAACAAGTCTGCTTTCGGTTGAGAGTATATCCTCTTGGAGAACAAATACATTGACTCATTTATCTTTTACATAATCATCCAAATACAATCTTTACTGGTGATCTCTATTTAAAATACTTAGCGCCTTCTGAGGAGCTTCTCCTTTAACAACTATCAGAGGCCAACAAAAACAAGTACTTTTGACTGGATGACAAAAATTCTGTAGTAGGAGAGTTATGAATATTTAATAAAAGCATTTCATGATCTAACAACAAATATCCGAACTAAGGTCCCATTTAAGGAGACAACATCCAAAAACCATTGAAAACACAACTAGCTGAAACTTCTGATGTATCATCACTTCTGCAAAGCTTTTGAGACAACTCAGATTTCCTTCTAACCAAGGGGTCTTCAATTAACTCCTTGGGGAGACATCTGCAACCTTAATTCCAAAAGCTTTGGAGGGAGATACTCCAGTACTAAAGGTGCAATTAAAAAGTTGCATAAAAATCAAATTAGAAATACAAAGATTCTGATAAGTGATCATACCCAAAACTTTAATCTATATTTGCATTTCACATAAGATAGTAAAATCTAAAGAATGATCCATGTGAAAGGAAAATTACACACTTGTAAATCTGGTTAAAATTAACAGAATATCTGCAAGAATGTGAAGCACGTTAAAGGACTTAAGTATGAAAGTGTCTGCTTAAGAGATGTAAATTTTAATAAAGCAACAGGATTTTCCTTCTGTGAGCCTTTGCTCTATTTTAATCTCAGTTCATTGCATAGAAACAGGCAACGGTCAGGGAAAGGTTAAGATCAATTCTGCCTAAAGATGGTCAGGTAAGGCCAAGACTTTAGGAGAACTCTGCTGCTCTTCTCTGAATAGTGCTGTAGGACATTTTACATCCACCTGGACAGCTTTAACATTCATTTAAAAAGACATCATCTCCAAAATACAGCACTTCCTTAAGTACTGTACTGAAGCACCAGCCTATATCTTGTCCATCTAAGCCACAGTGTTGAAAAAAGGGTCCATTAACAAGCTTCTTTTAAAAATTCTTCAATGGGATGTCGGCCTCACTGGCAAGGCATTTGTTGCCCATCCCTAATACAACTGAGTGGCTTGCTCGGCCATTTGAGGGCAGTTAAGAGCCAACCACATTGCTGTGGATCAAGAGTCACATGGAGGTCAGACCAGGTAAGAATGGCTAATGTTCTTTAGGGAAGGAAATCTGTAAACCAGATGGGTTTTTAATGACAATCGATGATGGTGCCATGGCACCATGACTGAGACGAGCTTTCAATTCCAGATATTTTTTTAATTGAATTTATTAATTTGATGGGATTTAAATCCCACCAGCTGCCGTGCATTAGCTTGGGCCTCTGGATTACTAGTCCAATGACACTACCACTCCCCAACAGGCCAATAACTGTTAATGGTTTATAATAAATTGAAAGATCACCCAGTGAATAGAAACCATCAGCAAGAATTAACTTTTAATGAAAAAAATTAAATTCAATTCAGCTGTCATACCAAAAAAACTTGCAAAATAAAGCAATCCCATGCAAACTACTAAAGAAACTATTATTTCCATTATTAAAAACATTATACTTAAGCTCTTTACGATAGGGTGGCAAGATTATTTAAAATTTTCAAACTTCACCCAGAAGCTGCTCTATCAGCTATTGTGTCACCTATCCCTATCCCCACCTTAAGTCAGTGAGCAGCTCCATAGGGACAATGTTGATAAGCATCAATATCCTGAAAACTGGCTGCATGAAGTGTCCAAGCTTTGAACTTCACTACTAATGAGATGTTGATGGCTACATTCTTCTCACTCCATTACACACCTACATTTACCACCTTTAAATGCTTCCAATGGCATTCTTTTTTAGATTAGATTAGAGATACAGCACTGAAACAGGCCCTTCAGCCCACCGAGTCTGTGCCGAACATCAACCACCCATTTATACTAATCCTACACTAATCCCATATTCCTACCAAACATCCCCACCTGTCCCTATATTTCCCTACCACCTACCTATACTAGTGACAATTTATAATGGCCAATTTACCTATCAACCTGCAAGTCTTTTGGCTTGTGGGAGGAAACCGGAGCACCCGGAGAAAACCCACGCAGACACAGGGAGAACTTGCAAACTCCACACAGGCAGTACCCGGAATCGAACCCAGGTCCCTGGAGCTGTGAGGCTGCGGTGCTAACCACTGCGCCTAAAATGAAAGGCAAATACTTGGGTGATCAATAAACATTACGGACAAAGGTTTTACAACTGAATGAATAATCTGTATATAATGCTGATAAACATGGCAATTTTCATTATGGAAACTGATGTGAGATGCATTTTGTGTCTTCGAAAGAACACTTCCGCCTTCATAGGAGAATGGAGACTATGTTTAGGAATCATACAGTTTCACTTTAAATTGGTAACAACAATGTGTCTAGCCAAGTAACCCTTTAAATCGATAGTGTTTTTTTGAAATTCTTGCAGAACACTTCTAAAAATACCTCAAAAATATTGACCGAGTTCAGATTTCACTTATTTAAGCTGTATTAAACCATTTTCCCTCAACTTATACTGCAGTCTTAACAGAAGCAAACACTGAAGTTGTACCAAATATTTTGGAAGCAAAATGTCACGGCCCAATTACCAATGAGAAATGGTATCTTATACATTTTTAAAATGTAATATAGAAACCACATGAATAGATCGAATATTATACTGTTCAAATTACAGTGTAAAAATTCGGAAATTTGAAAATGCTTGTCATTTTGATTTATGCCATTTTGGATGTGTAAAATCTTCAATGTTAAGAGAAATAGGAATACTAATTCCAAAACTGTGGTAGCGAAAACAGCGAAAGCACAAAACTTGATGTCAATATGCATATTTCCCAAAATTGTTCAAATGGTAAGTCAAATATTTTACCTTGCTGACAAAACAATATTGTCAGATTCAGTTATATTCTTAGTTATGGCCAAGTGCTCAGTATTCATCAACAACATCCTCTCAGATTCTTCAGGAAGTACATCAGATTGTTCTATTTTATCACTTTCTTCACATGATTCTGTAACCTGAAATCAGAAGCATTTCAATATTTGTGTCATGGACAAAACAAAGCCTCTATAAAAATGTACAACAGTGACAACAGTGACATCTAGAACCTGTTCTTTTGTTGAAACAAAAAAATGATACATAGTTACCAAAAATATCCTGCTTGCCCAGAGACCTCCCACAATCTTCAAATGGAAGAAACAGATACACAAAGTTATTCTACAACTAGATTGGTAATTAATAATAAAATGTTAATCAACAATACACTGGATGTTAGAGACCCCAGGCAGATCACGGAATGACCTTACATTCCAGTCTCATCCATGACGACCAAGACGACCAAGAAAGCAAACCACTCCTCCACATCTTTTAAGTATTTTTACATTGAATGTATATTCAAATTCCTTTTTTCCTCCAATATGCATTACCTCACACTTTGCCACACTAAATTGCATTGGCCACATGTCTACCCATTCTTCCAGAGTCTTTTACATTCCTCTTCCCTGCATGACAAACCCCTCATCTCTGTGTAATCCATTAATTTCAACATTGTGCGCCTTATGCTCATCAGTAAATTGTCACTGAATTGCAGACATCAATCAGGCATCCAAAGGCAGCTCAGTTTGACGGGAATGAAGGGGGACCACCCAGCTCGTTGGCTGTGGCCATCCAGTAGAATCTGGAAGGCACAGACTTGCAGGGAAGTGAAGAACAGACAGGATCTCTGTTTCTCCTCAGCTCCACATAAGGGAAAAGGCTGAAATACAAACCGAGACTGAGTGGAGCAGGCCCAATGCCTTCCCTGCTCAGCGTCAAATTTCACTGATTGGACCTCTGAAATGGTTAACAAGGGACAGAACACTTATTTGAAGAAGCCCCCCAGACACCTGAATAATGTCCATTCCCAATACGACATTGGATATATTTCAGGTGACCTTGGATGAAGTACCTAACCCCTTGTTTCTTATCCAGTCAATGGGCACAGTGAAGACCAATTTCTACCCCTAAAATTTGCCCCAACAACTGACATTGGACTAACTGATCCATGATTACCACATTTCATCATAGCTCTCCCTTCTTAAACTTCTACCTCCTGGGGAGGATGAAATAATATATCAAGTTTACATAATTTCCATTATAAATGAAGTCATAGGAAAATACAATAGGAAATGTCAACAGGAAATTAATGCAAACACAACTTTCAAAATAATACTTGCAATATTACTGTTGCACAAGTTCCCCCTTTCATTTTAAAAAGCTTTAGTTCACAACTTATTTTTAAACACAACTATTCTAAAGAGAAAGCTTGCTTTTATAGTGACTTTTATAATCTCAGGAGCTTCCAAAACACTTGAAAGCCAATTAAGTACTTTTATTAAAAACAAAGTAGTCATTGTGTAATGTAGGCACTTTGGGCAACCAAGATGCGCACTTCAAGGTCCAGAAACATGATTTCTTTATTAACTTTGATCAAGGGATAACTGTTGGCTGAGACACCTAAAGAACTCTCCTGCTCTTTTTCAAATAATGCTATTAGATTTTTTATACCACCTGAGGCGGCAGATGCGGCTTCAGTTTAGCATCTCATACGAAAGATAGGACTTCCCAACAGTGCACCATTCCCTCAATACTGCAATGAACTGTCAGCCTGGATCAGCATTATCCAATAGAGACTGTTAACTAATCACAGGTATGGCTTCAAAAATTTTGTTTTAGCCACAAACATTAATTTTCGTGGAAAATACCTTACACACACAATGTACTTCACACGTGTACATTTACCGAACATCCACAACCATTCATTACCCAAGCACTTACTATGACCAAAAACAAACATTCATGATCTGCTTTGCGTCTCACCATTTTACCAGACAAAAAAATTGAAGTACATATGCATATGCTGTGTGAATATGAGCACAGAAATTGCATGCCCAATCTAAGAAACGTGGATTGTCATTTTTACTGGCCTTTTTATTTTTTTTGTATTATGAATTTTATGTACTTTTGTACATGTAAAAGCTTCTGGTAAATGAAGAGTTAACTTTAGCTGTGTATCTTACTGGAAAAAAAGTTGCCTATACAGTTTGAGTCAACCAGAATCACATTGTGATTACTTTGGTAATCACAAGGAAAAAGAACAGATATTGAAAATTATGTAACAAGCCATGATCAAAATGTAACAGAAAAACAAGATGAATCCTGCCAGAAATGCATGACCTAATAACATGAACATTTAAAGGAAAAAGAAAAGAACAAATATTTCAAACTATGTAACAAGTTATGATCAAAATGTAACAAAAGGTCTCGCCGGAAATGTGTGATCTAATGGACCTCAAGGTTATAATGCATTGTTTGTACACATTGTTTTGCACGTTATCATGATTAACCTGCCAACAGAAGTACTGAAACGAAATGGCAGGACCAATCGAAACAGTGATATGTATGAACCAACCAATCAGTGCACAGGAGGAGCCATTAGCTACAAAGAATAAAAGGACAGACCTGGAGGGGTTTGGCGCACAGATTTGAAGACAAAGGGAGAGACAAAAGAGGAGTCACAAGCTGTCTGTGCCACTAGAGCCGGTGGAGAGTAAAGGCCATCTAGACTAGGATATCGACTGCTCTGGATTTGTTAGTATTGCTTTTAGCCTCAATAAATCATCCTGATACCACATCAGGTGTCCCTTATCTGAATTCTTATTGTGTGGTCCAAGAACAAATTATAAGTAAGGTTCTAAATCTTACATCAATGACACATCTATTATTTTTATTCACTAACCAGAAATGCAATTAGCCACGTGAGGCACGGTTGATACCCAAGGAAAAACTAAGCAAGTTTCTACAATATTCTTAACTCAAAGACAAGCTGTGCTCTTAGAGCATCAAGCTGGCAGCGGGAGTTATATGCTTATATTCCAATTGAATAAGCAAAGCAATGTAAACACAAGACAAAGATATGCTGTACTTAAAAGTATTCAGTGTTCTGTTCACTGGTGCCAAATTATTGGCAATATTTTTTAATAATGGGAAGGTAAACTTTAAAGCTATAAAATTAATCTGTGCTTAGTAACTTTTAAAACGTAGGTTTTAAAAGCTCTGCAGATTTCAGTAATACCGCAAGCAAGTAGACAAAACTGTATAAAACTAACTTGTCTCACAAAGACAAAACCAATACAATAGAAGCCAATACATCTTTTACTACATTATGTGTCAAATTAGTGCTGTTCTCCAACTGAATTTTAGAACTCCAATATATTTCTTCATTCTCTTCCTAAAGCTAACACCCTGTTCGCAAGAATTAACAGATTACCAATGTGATGAGGAGCATTCTCTCCAATCTCAACTTATTCTATACAGCAAACAAGAAAATATTCTTATAATACTGCATCTTTCTTTTTTTCCCCCCATTTGGCCATTGCTATTTGCTCCTACATTCATTCAACTTATCCAAATTTATTTTTTCCTTCTCACTTTCCTTTCCCTCTTGGTACCTTTCTGGTTTCCTCTCCATTACTTATTCCGGTCTTATTTGAGGAGCTTTTCATACTTTGCTTTACCTTAACATAGCTTTTCTGATATCTTGGCTGTTTTATCAATCCTTCTCCAACAAATGTGCGGTGCTCATGGACTGTAAGGATAAGCCCAGCCAGTTCAACCTCCAAATGGAAAAGTTTTTAGTAACGATAAGCCAGGACAAAATTAGTGGTCATTTAGACATATATGTATTAATTAAGGAGATCCAACACAGATTTAAGGTCAAATCATGTTCAACTGACTTAGAGTTTTTCGATGAGGTAACAGAGGGTTGATGAGGGTAATGCAGTTGATGTGGTGTACATGCACTTCGAAAAGGCATTTGATAAAGTTCCACATAACAGGCTTGTCAGCAAAGTTGGAACCCATGAAATAAAAGGGTCAGTGGCAGCATGAATACAAAGTTGGCCGAGTGACAGGAAAGAGTGGAGAAAGTTTGTTTTTCGAACTGGAGGTAGGTATATAGTGGGGTTCCTCGGGTGGGGATTAGGACCATTGCTTTTCTTGATGTATATTAAATGACCAAGTCTTGGGTGTGCAGGGCACAATTTCAAAATTTGGAGATGACAAAACCTGGAAGCATTGTGAACTGTGAAGAGGATAGTGATAGACTTCAAGGGGGCAAAGACAGGCCGGTGGAATGGGCAGTCACATGGCAGATGAAATTTAATGCAGAGAAGTGTAAAGTAATACATTTTGGTAGGAAGAGCAAGGAAAGGCAATACATCTTCTTTGGTCTCCTTATCTCGAGAGACCATGGGTAAGCGCCTGGAGGTGGTCAATGGTGTGTGGAGCAGCGCCTGGAGTGGCTATAAAGGCCGATTCTAGAGTGACAGGCTCTTCCACAGGTGCTGCAGAAAAATTTGTTTGTCGGGGCTGTTACACAGTTGGCTCTCCCCTTGCGCTTTTGTCTTTTTTCCTGTCAACTGCCAAGTCTCTTGACTCGCCAATTTTTTTTCTGAGTGTCGTGAGTCTTTGGAATTCTCTTCCTCAAAAGGTGGTGGTAGCAGAGACTTTGAATATTTTTAAGGCAGAGGTAGATAGATTCTTGATAAGCAAGGGGGTGAAAGGTTATCGGGGGTAGGCGGGAATGTGGAGTAATCAGTTCAGCCACGAACTTATTGAATGGTGGAGCAGGCTCAAGGTGCCGAGTGGCCTATTCCTGCTCCTAATTTGCACGTTCCTATTAAATTTCTGCTCATCCAGTACTGGATGTCAGACAAGCAGTATGACAGTTGAGAGACAGCAGAGGAGTCGCGAGAAGTAGTAGCGAGGTAGAGCTGGTGTAATCAGCGTACACGTGAAAAAGATTATGCTGCGTTTTCAGATGATGTGGCCAAGGGGCAGCACGTAGATGAGAAATAGAAAGGGGTCATGGATAGATCACTCGAGAACACTAAGTAATGGTGTGGGAGCGGGAAAAAAAACCATTGCAGGTAACTGTCTGGTGAAGATTAGATAAATAAGAGGGGAGCCAAGTGAATGCAGTTCCACCCAGTTGAATGACAGTGGAAAGACTGTGGAGGAGAGTGGCGTTGTTAACCACATCAAAGGTGGTAGACATAAGGATGAGGAGGGATAGTTTACCTTTGTCACAGTCATATGGAATGTTACTTGGGAGCTGTTTTGGTACCGTGGCACAGGAATTCAAACATGAGTTCCAGGAAAGATAGGCAAAGAACTGGGAGGTCATAATACGTTCAAGGCCTTTGGAGATGGGGTGTTGAGGTGTTTTCTGGAGAGAGAGGTGATGATGGCAGAATTGAAGGACAGAGTGACAGTGCCTGAAGAGAGAGAACCATTAATAATATCGGTTAACACGACAGCCAGGAAGGGAAGCAGAGTCATCAGTGGTTTGTGGGAATAGGGCCAAGGGAGCAGGAGGTAGGTGTGATGGACAAGATGGGCTCAGAGAGGGCATGAGAGGAGCCAGGCGAGAAACTAGAGAAAGATGAGAGTTCCTACCCCTCAAGGTAGCGTCCTCGGCCCAACCATCTTCAGTTGCTTAAACAGTGACATTCCCTCCATCATAACGTCAGAAATGGGGATGTCTGCTGATGATTGGTACTGAATGGTGTACATTCACAACTCCTCAGATACTGAAGCAGTCCCTGCCCACATGCAGCAAGACCTGAACATTCAGGCTTGGGCTGCAAGTAACAAGTAATAATTGCACCACACAAGTGCTGGGCAATAACTTCCAACGAGCAAGAATCTCACCATATCCCCTTGACTACCAATAGCATTACCTTTGCTGAATCTCCCACCAACATCATTCTGAGAGTTACTCTCGAGATGACAAACCTAACTGGACCAGCTACATAAATACTGTGACTACCAGAGGAGGTCAGAGGCTGGGAACTCTGTGGCAAATAATCCACCTCCTGATTCCCTAAGTCAAGGGTGCGATGGAAGGCTTAACTGGATGAGGGCAGTTCCAACAACCCTGAAGCAGCCCGACACCATCCAAGACAAAGCAGTCCATTCAAGTGGCACCCCATCCATCACCTTAAAATGTCCACTGGCACACAGTGGTGGCAGCATGCCAATCTACAAGATGCACTGCAGCAACCTGCCAAGGCTCATTCGACAGCACCTTACCAACCACCTAGAAGAACATGAGCTGCAGGCACACAGGAACACAATCACCTGCAAGTTCCCCTCAAAGTCACAAAGCATCCTGACTTGGAAATATATAGTCGTTCCTTCACTGTCGATGGGTCAAAATCCTAAAACTCCCACCCAACAGCATTGTGAGCGCACCTACAGTCACATGGACTACAGCAGTTCAAGGCGGCAGCTCACCTCCACACTAATACTGGCCTCGAGTTTCCCTGATTTTAAAATCGCTCCAGTGCCGTACCTTCAGGTGCCCAGCTCTAGAATTCTCTCCCTAACCCTCTCCACACCTCTTTCCTCCTTTAAGAGGCTCCTTAAAACCAACTTTGACGAAGCTTTTGATCATCTGCTCTAATATTTCCTAATGTGGCTTGGTGTCCAATTCTGCTTTATAATGCTATTAAGTGCCTTAGGATGTTTTATTACATTAAAGATGCTATATAAATACAAGCTGCTGTTCTGCTCTTTCTCCATGTTCCAAAGTCTCAAATCAGAAAGCCTTAGGTCAATTTATCTTGCAAATGCACACAAGTTATTATGACATCACAACAGCATCTGTAACTTATCACTAGAAACAGTAAAGTTTACAATCAGTCCCAGACATGACAGAGACCTAAAAATGTCAATATCATTTAATATTACGTTATCTGTATAAAAGTAAAATTTCCTGGCAACTGTGATAAGAAAAATTCCAAGTTTGGAATTACTCTCATTATAATCAAAACATTTAAGTCTCTGAACAACATTCAATATTATCTACTCAAAATGTCAGACATATAATCTACAAGACAGAACATTCAAATTTCTAAGTACTGTATATTTTCACAATCTCTAGGCAGACAGACCCCATAATTTTACACAGACATATCAAGTATTTTTCATGAAACAATTTTACAATAGGTATGAAAACATTTCTATGGATGAGGTATGAAGAAAATCACAGACGAGCAGAGGAGACTCTGGTAGTTAGTGGTGGAAAGTGGGTCTCTTAGAAAAGGGGTCAGAAGTTGTGGTGGGTTGTGGGACAGGGGCAGTCATCCACCGTGCTCTCCAACAGTTATTCTCCTCTGGAGAGATATGTGGAAACTCAAGAGATGGTTGAGACAGGCAAGAAGAATATGTCATGCACAGACAAAATCCAGCAATCTGTTAGGGAAAAAAAGGGAGGCGGAAACAGTCTAACAGATGAGTTGTGGAATTGAAGGATTCAATTAATTCATTAGAATAGAATTTTGTACAAACAGATCCCCAAAAAAAGGCTTGTTGCCTCCTGGGTGCATGGGTCAAGCAGCTGATATCCTGGGTTGACAGTATGCAAGAGAGCAGATGAGGGACCAACGGTCATCCACGTGGGAACAAATAATAGATCTAAATGACCATGCTAAATTTAGAAAATTAGGAAAGACGCCTAAGGAAAGGATCTTAAGTGCAGTACTTTCTGAAATACTACCTGTGCCACGTGCTAGCGAAGAGAACAAGAGTAATTAGGCAGATGAATGTGCGGCTGAGGCTTTGGTGTAGGTAATCAGGATTTTGAAGTAGGTGGAGACCACACAAAAAAGGGAGTGGAAGGAGGGGTGCTGGTAAACAAGATGGCTAGAATGCTGGGGATGATTGTGGTAGATGTAGGTGAGCACCTGTAACTACTGGAGCACAGTGGCGCAGTGGTTAGCACCGCAGCCTCACAGCTCCAGGGACCCGGGTTCGATTCCGGGTACTGCCTGTGTGGAGTTTGCAAGTTCTCCCTGTGTCTGCGTGGGTTTTCTCCGGGTGCTCCGGTTTCCTCCCACAAGCCAAAAGACTTGTAGGTTGATAGGTAAATTGGCCATTATAAATTGTCACTAGTATAGGTAGGTGGTAGGGAAATATAGGAACAGGTGGGGATGTTTGGTAGGAATATGGGATTAGTGTAGGATTAGTATAAATGGGTGGCTGATGTCCGGCACAGACTTGGTGGGCCGAAGGGCCTGTTTCAGTGCTGTATCTCTAATCTAATCTAATCTAAACCTTAAGGTGCAACAGCGAAAATGCAAATTGAAGTTTAATAAGTCCAATTCACTGGTGGGAGAAAAACAAAGTATCACGTTAAGGTGAGCAAGGCTTTAAGTACCAGTGAGCATGATACGATTACATTTAACATTATCCAAAGATTATAAAAATCCAAACAAAATTGCCAAATTTTGAGGACCAACTTTGTTCACTCGAGATGTCTTGTTAGAGTAGGCCTGGCAGGTTTGAATAGACTAGGAGAGTGGTTGAACTACAGTTCCTTCATGGAGGCAATTCTGAATGCAATGGACCAATGTGTACCCATGCAAATCAAATGTACCAAGCTTAAAGGCACTGTTACCTGGTTGAACAGAACTACTAAACAACTCAAAGAAAAAAGGCATTTAAGGCTAAGAAAGAAAAAGCCACATAATTAAAGATAGATGCAATGTCAAAACACATGCCAGGATTGTTAAAGAGGCATTAGAATGGCAAAAAGCAATTTTTTTCAATTAACTATGGCAAGAGAAGGGAACCACAATAAAAATATTTTTAGTTTATATTAAAACAGGGAATGAAGTGCAGTCACAAAGTGGGATCAGGTGAGGACATGGCAACTGATGCTACACAGGCTACAAATAAGTTTCTTAATTCAAGTTTTTTCTAAGGAAACTTAGATAACTTTTGATTTAGAAAGTGTGTTCGTGATAAACTGTGACATTATTCATATTACTACCAGCATGATTGAACAGCTGTGCAAATGCAAGGTGAATAAATCTAAGCAGCCAGATAAAACACATCCAAGGATCCTTAAGAAACTAAGAAAACTGCAGGAACTCTGGCATTAATCTTTCAAAAATCACTCAATACTGGCAAGGTGCCTGGGGACTTTTTTTTTTAAATTCTTTTTATGGGATGTGGGCATTGCTAGCAAGGCCAGCATTTGCTGCCCATTGCCTAACTGCCCTTGAACTGAGTGGCTTGATAGGCCATTTCGTAGGGAAGTTAAGAGTCAACCACATTGCTGTGGGTCTGGAGTCATATGTAGGCCAAACCAGGTGAGGGTGGCAGATTTCCTTCCCTAAAGGACATAAGTGAACCGGATGGAAAAAGGCAGATGCTATTCCTATGTGTGTTTTTTTTTTAAAAAGATATCAAAAGGTGGCCCAGGAAACCACAGACCAGTGAATGTGATGCACATTGTAAGTAAAGTTATGGAAACCCTTAAAGATACGGTAGCTTCTGGATAAAAATAAAATCAGAAGATAGTCAATATGGGTTATGAAGGAGAGGACTTGCCAATCTAATTTGCTGGTTTTCTTTGAGGGTTTGATAAAGGAGCTTGAAAAGATTATGGCAGTGGATGGCATACACTTGGATTTTAGTAAGGCCGTTGATAATAGTTCCACTGGTAAGGCAGGTACTAGTACAGGGATCATTGGCTTGGAACAATGCTGCCAGTGGGTTCCCACAGGGGTCCCTTTTGGAACCCTTTGCTTAATATCTTCACAGATGATCTGTAGCTAGGGATCATAGGTGCAGTGGCAAAATATGCAGATGATATAAAGCTAATGAAGGTAGCAGACTGCAAAACTGAACAGGATAACCTAGAGGAGCATTTGAATATACTTGGGAAATGGGCAGACACGTAGCAGATAAAATTCAATTTAAGGAAATGCAAAGTGCTTGCCATCAGGACAGGAAAAACCTGGAAAGGCCTATTACTTAAATGCAAGGAAAATAATATGCATGGGAAAAAAAAGATCTGGGGGACCAAACTGACAGTAAATTGAAGCAGTCACAACAACGCTCGGTGGCAGCAAGTAAAGTAAGCCAGATAGCGTGATGTACTAAACGATCAACAATGAGCCGCAATCGTGGGGTTAATAAACCAGCCACTTTATAAAATTATTAATCTGACTACACTTAGAATATTGTGCAGAGTTCTGGTTGCTACAGTACTAAAAGCATTCTGAAGCTATTGAAATGATAGAGAATGATTGAGGGGATGGAGGGATTGGATTATTGGAAGTGATAATACAAATAAGCCACATTCTCATTGGAAGAGAAGGCTGAAAGGTCACCTGAATGCTGTTTATAGGATTCTAAAGGGACTAGACGATGACAAGCTGTTTAACCTTGTTCAGGGGCAGCACAGTGGCGCAGTGGTTAGCACCACAGCCTCACAGCTCCAGCGACCTGGGTTCAAATCTGGGTACTGCCTGTGCGGAGTTTGAAAGTTCTCCCTGTGACCGCGTGGGTTTTCGCCGGGTGCTCCGGTTCCTCCCACAGCCAAAGACTTGCAGGTTGATAGGTAAATTGGCCATTATAAATTGCCCCTAGTATAGGTAGGTGGTAGGGGAATTGAGTAATGGGGTAGGAATATGGGATTAATGTACGATTAGTATAAATGGGTGGTTGATGGTCGGCACATACTCGGTGGGCCGAAGGGCCTGTTTCAGTGCTGTATCTATAAATAAATAAATAAAAAATAAAGAACAGAGGACACATTCTGTTCCTGAAGGGGGAGGAGTGGTAGATCCATAGAACAGGCTCCATAAGGAGATGACGCAAGAAAAAAAGTGTTGATTTATTGAAATGCAAATTGCATATTCCTTTCAAAAATATTTTAGGATACAGCGTATAAATAATTTGAGATTTGGCATATAGTAAGTGTAGCATGTTTGGAAGGAACAGGCGACTTTGAACCAATGTTTCCCTCACCGATGGGTTTTCCTCACCTCATGTCTGGGACTTTAGAGAATAATTGATAGTGACTGATGAACAATATTATTATTGTTTTATTATGAGACTACCAGGATGGTAGAAGGTAAACTTGATGGTCCTTTCGTCTAGGAATTCCTAAGCTCCTACATCCAAATTTAGCTGAAAACTTCACTTAACTTTTCTGACACCGGAAACATGAAGTTTCATTTCAAGTAAGTAAATTTAACAAATCAAGTTACCTCAACACAAAATGAATTTGAAATATCTGTGGGCAGAAACTCTTCAGTACCAAAGAAATCACTGTAATTTTCCAGAAGTTCAGACATTATATTGCTAGCTGTTTCTTGTTCTTTCATATCTTCCACATCTGTGTAAATACTGTAAAATAAATATTTAACAAAGTTTACTAAATCTTAAAGCTACTTTAACATTTTTGGGCACCTAGAACACCAGATGTTCCCCTTAGGTGTTCAGCTAATGCAATGCTGAAAGTGGAGACATTTTCTTTTCCAATAAATACTTTTGAATGCTTTCTCTACTGCTTAAAAAAACGAAACATTAGTAAATGTTATATATTAAACTGGATGTTACTGAATTTGAGAGGTCCCGGGGTTATTTTGAGAATGCTATGTTGAAAGAGTTAGAGTTTGGAAATAAATTTCCCCACTCAACATAGAGAATAAGCATTCAAAAAATTAAATTGCAAAAAAGATTCAAACTTTTCAAAATCATATGCCATAATGACAACAGAGCAGGTGTGGATTCCCAAATGCTAGTTCCCATAGCAAGCAACAGGAAACTGGCAACAGGTCTTCCCCTCATTCTCTACAGGAGAAGAACCATAGTAGAGAGCTATACGAAGGAAAATAAGTTAGAATAGTTAAAAGCACAATTTGTCAATACAAATCAGTAATATGAAAAATGTTCACAAAAATGGCCTGAAAAGTTTTATACTTCAGATGGTTGTAAACCTTATTCTAAAACAATTAAAATAGTGACACTTGCAAATGTCATTTAAAAGTTTTTTTTTAAATAAAAGAGGTATTAACAAATGCAAAATGTCTTATATAATGTAACTTAAGCACTTTAGCATGTTGTAGAATACATTGATGCTCAAAGATTTAGGTTTAGCCATTGTTATCTTTCACGAAGAAAAAAGATTCAAAACCCTGTCCATTTTTTTCCCTTCTCTTCCTGAAAGTGTTAATCCCTTAGAGGTTTCACACACAACCTTGGTAGCTTGCTTAAATGACCATTATTTACAAACAAGCTAGATAGTGAGCAACTTGTAAGCTGTTCAACTGTGGATGACATGGCAGCCAAGGCTAACGCTGTTCTCATCTCACCTTCATCTAAAAGAAATCCAGCAGAGGTTCCAGAGTAGAAAATTCAGCAGCAGGTTCATGCACAATAGTCAGGAGCAGGAAAGCTGGTCATGTTTCCCTTCTATAATCGACTGTAGCATTCCAAGATGCTGCCTCAGCTGAGATTAGCTTATTCAGCATAAGCAGGGATTCAAACCTGGGACCTGCCTGATCTGTATGGCTCAGAAACTGTTTTTCTGTCTGAAGCAGTTTGGGAGTGTTGTTCTTCATTTATATGAAAAAGTTAGAAAAAAGACTTAATGGCAAACAGTCCCTGACTAACAAGATACCAAGCCTTTAAAGTTATTTAAAGAGACTGAGCGAGACCAGCACAGTTTAAAAGAGTAGCGGAGGTGCAAAGGAGCAAGACTGAGGAAGACCTGCAAAGGGACAAGCACCGGTGAGCACAAGTTCCAGCGGCTTAAAAGAGGGATACTCTCTCACCCTCACAGGGACAGCCAGAGAGTTCCACGACTGACATCACAGTTCAGAAAGTGACGTGTTGCAAGGGGAGGCAGCTGATTGGCAAGTAGGAACAGGTGGGTATTTCTACCCTTTTTTACTACTTTCAGCAGCTGAAGTAAATGTAAAGGTAGGGACTTCAGATTGTAGTAGGTAGCGTTTGGAGTGGAATAAGGTCCCTAACGTAATTAGTACTCTAAATTAAAAGGGAGTAACTAAGGAACTTAATCCAAGGGTAAGTCATGCTAGGAGAACTCAGCCCCGTGGCATGCTCCTCCTGCGCTATGTGGGAAATTTATTTTTTTATTTTATTTAGAGATACAGCACTGAAACAGGCCCTCTGGCCCGAGTCTGTGCCGACCATCAACCACCCATTTATACTAATCCTACACTAATTCCATATTCCTACCACATCCCCACCTGTCCCTATATTTCCCTACCACCTACCTATACTAGGGGCAATTTATAATGGCCAATTTACCTACCAACCTGCAAGTCTTTGGCATGCAGGAGGAAACCGGAGCACCCGAAGGCAACCCATGCAGACACAGGGAGAACTTGCAAACTCCACACAGGCAGTACCCAGAAATGAACCCGGGTCGCTGGAGCTGTGAGGCTACGGTGCTAACCACTGCGCCAGGGACATTTCCGGTGTCCCTAGCGACCATGTGTGCAGGAAGTGTGTCCAGCTGCAGCTACTGGCTGACCGCATTGCGCAGCTGGAGCTGTGGATGGATTCAGTGGAGCATCTGCGATGCTGAGGACGTTGTGGATAACACGTTTAGTAAGGTGGTCACACTGCAAGCAATGGCTGCACAGGCAGTAAAGGGATGGGTGACCACCAGGCAGAGTAGTAGGCGCAGGCAGGTAGTGCAGGAGTTCCCTGTGGCCATCCCCCTCTCAAACAGATATATCATTTTGAATACTGTTGTGGGGGATGGCCTCCCAGGGGAAAGCAGCAATAGCCAAGTTCGTGGCACCATGGATGGCTCTGCTGCACAGGAGGAGCAAAAAGACTGGGAGAGCCATAGCGACAGGAAATTCAATTGTAAGGGGAACAGACAGGCCTTTCTGTGGCCGCAAACGAGACTCCAGGATGGTATGTTGCCTCCCTGATGCTGGGGTCAAGAATATCTCGGAGCGGCTGCAGGACATTCTGAACGGAAAGGGCAAACAGCCAGTCGTCATGGTACATGGCGGTACCAACGACGTAGGTCGAAAAAGGGATTAGGTCCTGCAAGATGAATTTAAGGAGTTTGGAGCTAAATTAAAAAGCAGAACCTCAAAAAGGTAGCAATCGCAGGATTACATTCTGTACCGCGTGTTAGGTGAGTATAGGAACAGAGGAATAGACCAGATGAATGCGTGGTTGAAGAAATGGTGCAGGAGGGAGGGATTTAGGTTCTTCGGACATTGGCACCGGTTCTGGGGAAGGTGGAACCTGTACAAGCGGCACGGGTTACACCCAGGCAGGACCGGAACCGATGTTTGTGCAGGTGCAGTTGGGGAGGATTTAAACTAGAATGGCAGGGGGATGGTATGTTGGCCTTCATAGCAAGAGGATTCAAGTACAGCAGCAAGGATGTCTTGCTGCAATTATACAAGGTCTAATTGAGACCACACCTTGAGTATTGTGTGCAGTTTTGGTTTCCTTATTTGAGGAAGGATGTTCTTGCTATGGAGGGAGTGCAGCGAAGGTTCACCAGACAGATTCCTGGCAGGACTGATGTATGGAGAGAGATTGGGTCAATCAGGCTTGTATTCGCTAGAGTTTAGAAGAATGAGAGGGGATCTCATAGAAAACTATCAAATTCTAACAGGACTGGACAGACTAGATGCAGGAAGGATGTTCCCGATGGCGGGGGAGTCCAGAACCAGGGGTCATAGTCTAAGGATAAGGGGTAAGCCATTTAGACTGAGAGAAGGAGAGATTTCTTCACCCAGAGAGTGGTGAACCTGTGGAATTCTCTACCACGGAAAGCAGTTGAGGCCAAATTATTAAATATATTCAAGACAGAGTTAGATATAGTTCTTAGGGCTAAAGGGATCAAGGGATATGGGGACAAAGCGGGAACATATTGAGTTTGAATGATCAGCCATGATCTTATGGAATGGTGGAGCAGGCTCGAATGGCCTACCCCTACTCCTATTTTTCTATGTTTCTATGTGCAATTAAGCATTGGAGGGGAAGTAGTCTGAATTAAAACAAC
Organism: Heterodontus francisci; assembly: GCF_036365525.1. NCBI lineage: Eukaryota > Metazoa > Chordata > Chondrichthyes > Heterodontiformes > Heterodontidae > Heterodontus > Heterodontus francisci. Next base: position 70,883,286 of record NC_090382.1, on the reverse strand, counting down.
GTTTTCTGTTAAACCCAATTAACTATGCTGAAAAGCAGTGGGCAAGATTCCAATTAAACATGTTTATTTTTTGAAAACAAAAAACAAACGTTGAGCAGTTCAGAATGTGGATGTTGAGGCATTATTGGTTCTGCATAAGTTCAGCCTAAAGTGAATTAAAATTATTTGAGTTCAATTCTTCAGATGCTCTAATTTGAAAGGACTTTTTGGGCAATTTTTTTTTCAGTCTCCCAGGTTTGTCCTACTGCAACTTTGCCTCAATTCCAATCTAGAGCGCGCGCGAGAGCGAGCGCAAGAGAACCTTCTACTCTTATTTTTGATTTTCTTTCCCCTTTCATTCAACCTTTCCAATGTCAACATGATCCAGAATGCTGGTTGGTGTTGTGGACTTGTCCAACTAAGAAATTAGTCAGTTTTCAGCACAAGAGAGTGACCCTGAAGATGGCAAAGAATAGCCATGAGAATGATCACAAGCATCAGAGGACCAAGTTATCAGGAAAGAATGAAGAAACTTGAACTCATCAGCCTTGAAAGGAAGCAAGCAATAGGTAATGTCAGTGATATACAAGATAGCAAGCTGTAGAGAAAATAAATGACTCCTTTAACTCATGACTAAGTGACTTCCCTCCTCTGTATTGACCTTGCAATTTCTATTTGCAGCTTTACAATCATATTGTTGTGAGCTGGATGACACCTCCAACTAGCATTTATGTAATATCTTTAATATGGGGGGAAAAAAAGAGCCCAAATCGCAAACAAGTGAAACAATTGCCTTCCAATCCAACTTTCAAATGATTCAACATTTAACCCAACGTTGAGTTACTAATCAAAGTTACTACATAAAGCAATCAACAGTACTAAATTAGGCATTTGGTTCAAGTTTGGTAGTACAATTTATGATAAAACCAGAATCCTGACCAATGTTAAGTTCCTTTGCAAAATATTGTTCAAATATGATTGCATGCAGATGTTGAAAACTCAATCTCAAAAATATTCAAATCAGCAGTAATGTGAAAATTCCAGATATTTGTTTCATTAAAAATCTAGAACAGTCCACATTTAAAGCACAAAAATTTAAATCAAGCAGAAAGTTTTAATGTTTAACAAATGCAGTAAAAAAAAACTAAATGAATGTTTACATATATTGGCACTGTTTCGTTCATCTAATACCAACAGAAACCAAGTCAGATATGCAATCCCTCCCTTTCTTAGATATATCTCTATGAAAATTGGGATTTTGGTACGACAAGTGCAAACATTCTTTCAAAATCATTCAGGTGTGAAGATATTAAATTTCTGTACACAGGATATAAAGTTTTTAAAAATAGGTTTTTGAATAAGCATACAGTATACAAGTGAAAAAGTTTTACACTTACTGGAAAACATTCAGGCCAAATACAGCTGCAAGATTCCTTGAAGTCCACTTTTCTTCCTTTTGGAATGCTACCTTGACCAGGAATCTACAGAGGAACTTCAGGAGATTGTAGTTAACAGCTGGAAGCTCATCTAAGAAGCATTTCAACTTCCTTCCAAGTTCATCCTCAATATTGTCTGAAAATAAAGATAAAAGTTTTAATAAATGTACTTCATACATAAAAGTCATCTTGAGTTTGTATTAAAAAGCCACATTCTCTAAAAATGAACATTTCTGATAGTCTTTTTTTCCTTTGAAATATTTTAATCTGTATGAAGCCGATTTTAGGCGCTTTAAAACCAAATTCCTATTCTTTGTACACATGAAACAACCCATGTCACTCAGCTCCTTTGTCTCAATCAGTATACTCATTAAAGGAAATTTCCTGCTGGACCAGACTAATTTTAAGATATTACTTATAGCCAAGCAAACTTGTATGTAAAACATTACAGCAGATTTTGAATAAAGCCCAAGTCGTTTTCATAATATTTCTAGCATTGCCATCAAGGGACTGAGCAAATGCTAGCCTTATTCAATAAATAATTAAAGAGTAAGACAGGTTTTATTGGAGTCATTGTAGTTTTAAATTATAACCTGTAGGAATTTTGCCATCCATTGGAAAGGGGTGAGGGGAAATAAATGCATGCCCTTCATTCATTCACAAAGATGTTTAGAGACCTAAATGCTCAAAAACTCAGTGCAAAGAACTCATGCCCAGCATCAATAACGTTGTAGGGCTGGATTTTGTATTCCTGCCAGCGGGAGCAGCCACAGAAGGTGCGGAGCATGACAGCCATCCCCCTCGGGACCCACAATACCACGCAGATGTGATAATTTGGCGAGTGGCCGGTTTACATATTCACGATGGCTGTCCCCCAATCACATGGCGGGGTGCAGCCTCGGCGACACCGTTCACGGTGTCGCCTGTTGGAGGAACAGGTGCTGGCACCATTTTTAAGACTGCCAGCCCTACAAACTGTGTTTCTTAACGCAAAGTTCACCACTTCCCACCACCCCCCCCTCCCCCGCCAGCATCACACCCATCAGAATGCAGGGTTCCCCCCACCTTACGCTCCCACCCACCAGAGCACAGTGTTTCCCCCCACCCCACCACCACCACAATCACAGTGCAGGGCTCCCTCGCCACCAACCCCCCGCTCCACCCCTCACCCATCAGAGTGCAGGGCTCCCCTCACCCCCTTACACCCGCACCCATCAGAGTGCAGAGTTCGCCCTTCCCTACCTCGGTGGCGCCAGCTTTCCCTGGACAGGAAATTGAAGGTGCATGAGTGCCATTCGTCGTGCTGAGGATCGGAAACTGAAGGGAATATCGCTGCAGTTTAGATTTTAAATTGATGCAAATATGTTATTTAAATATGCCAAGTCGGGTCTCGTCACACAGTGGCGGAGGGGCCACCACGGAGCTTTCCCATCACCGGGAAGATTGGGCCCAATCACAGCGTCAGATTCCATGGCGGCCGCTACCACTCTGATTTTCTGGCCCCCCACCACTGAACCCAACTTGGGGCTGGGAACAAAAATCCAGCCCTTCGAGTTATTGAGATGTCTTGTACTAAAGTTGTGGGTAAATGCAACCCTTCACATGCTGCTCAAAGAGGTGGTTGTTGAACAAGTAGGATAAGCTCAGACTTTGCCTTGTAAGCCTTAATTTGCCAAGCATTTACCACAAGATGCTCCCATTAACCAATTTTCTATCCTTTAGCATGAATTGTTATACAAGATAAAATAAGTAACTGTCAAGATTGAATATCTGTCATTCTATCCATGAAAATATATTTCTTCTCCAATTAAAGTAGTTGAAACAATAGCACAGGCAAATCAAACTCAGATACAATTCTAGGCACAGCAGGACAGATCAAATGAGGTCCAAGAACGGTCTTGTCGGCTCAATAAGACATCCATCCACTTTGTTCAGTTTGTTAACTATTTTTACTGAAACAGTAAATTGTTTTGAACGGACAAAACTTAAGCTGACACAAACCCATAGATTGAAACGGTTTGTTCAGAATGGAATTTAAATTCCAATTAGGAAACACCCCAGTAATGAAAGACTACATATTCCAGGTATTTGCACGAATCTGGACACCTAAAACCAACATTTCCAAATGTTGGCAATAGACAAACAGCAGGATCAGAGACTCTCACTGAAGGCGATATAATGATTTAGCAGAATTGGCACATATGTAACAGTTGGCATATAACATAGAACATAACTTAAATCTATGCCCCCTGGTTAAGATGCAGGAGGTTTAGAGCGGATTTGAGGAAAAAAAATTTCACCCAGAGGGTGGCTGGAATCTGGAACGCACTGCCTGAAGAGGTGGTAGAGGCAGGACCCCTCAACATTTAGTAAGTATTTAGATGAACACTCGAAACCCCACAGCATACAAGGCTACGGGCCAAGTGCTGGAAAATGGGATTAGAATAGTTAGGTGCTTGATGGCCGGCACAGACATGATGGGCCGAAGGCCCGTTTCTGTGCTGTATAACTCTATTCCAGCCTAAAAGAGTGGACCTTTCACCAATGGGCATAACATTCCCATTTCTTCAAAGCATATAGTCTCCTAAAATCCTGTAAAAAGTAGCAATTATCAATTGCTAAAATGGTTATTCCTCTAGATTCATGTTATTCAGACACATTCCATCTGACTAACCATTTCAAAGACTGGAGAATTTCTCTGTAGGCAACTTTGATGAACTAGTCAATACGAAAAAGTTAATTTTAAAATTCTCATCCTGGTTTTCAAACTCCTCTATGGCCTTGCTCCTTCCCATCTCTAACCCCCCCCCCACCCCACACTCTCAAACCTCAGATATCTGTGCTCCTCTAATTCTGGCCTCCTGAGCATCCTCGATTTTAACTGCTCTCCTACTGGTGGCCGTGCTTCAGCTGCCTAGGCCCTAAGTTCTGGAATTCCCTCCCTAAAGCTTTCCGCCCCTCTACTTCCATTAATACACTCCTGAGAACCTACCATTTCGACCAAGCTTTTGGCCATCTGCCCTAATATTGCTTCATATGGCTCGGTGTCAATTTTTGTTTGATAATGTTCCTGTGAAATGCCTTGGTATGTTTTATATTGTTAAAGACACTATATATAAGCAAGCTGTTGTGGTAGTAAAGATTAGAGATTTTGAGAACCACACACTCCTTTGCGCCCTCTATGCATTTTGCAAATGATCATTGCTGCAAAAGGAAAGGCATAAAGAAACCTTTTCATTGTACAAGGACTACTGCCTGGTTGTGTCTGAACTTGCATCAAAATTTAAAAGCACCTTATTCTGAAAAGTAGCCAAGAGCTTTGTCTGCAAACTGACACCTATCAAAATCTACAACTTCATCTTCCACCAATGCAAGATGCTAGATTGACAAACCTATAGAATTCACCCAATACTAAAGTCTCTTTTCCAAAGCACAGCACTCTGGAGTGCATCCTGTCCTGCTTGGCATACTGAACGCAAATGGCATTGTTGGGTCTACACATGTGCTCAAATTCAAAAAAGAGTCTCTTATGTGCAAGGTATGACAGGATTCTACAAAAGAATGATTTTGCATTTATATAGCGCCTTTCATGACCTCCGGATGTCTCAAAGCACTTTACAGCCAATTAAGTACTTTTGAAGTATAGAAGTATAGTCACTGTTAAAACGTAGGACACAAGACAGCCAATTTGCTAACATGGTCCCACAAACAGCAATGAGATAACGGCCAGATATAATCTGTTTTAGCGATGCTAATTGAGGAAATAAATATTGCCCAAGACACTGAGAATTTCCCTGCTCTCCTATGAAATGTCATGGGTGATTTTGCATCAACCCGAGTGGGCAGATGGGCCCTTAATTTAACGTTTCATCCAAAGATGCACCTACAACAGTGTACAACTTCCTCAGTACTGCACTAAAGTGTCAGTCTAGATCATGTACTCAATCGCTGGAATGGGAATTGAACAAACAACCTTAACTGAGAACAGATAACCATTCTAAATTAGTTTCCCCATGAGGCAGCATTGGTCACCAATGCTAATGACTGGCAGCAGCTTCATTCAAAACTCTACCAAAATGCTGGGACTTGATCACAGTTAGTGGTTACATGTGACCACTTAGATTAGGCAAGAATGTCTTAGAAATCAATGTGCAGAAGGTTCATGAGCATTTTTACTCTTGGCAGCCATCAGGACTATAATACTAAAAAAAACAGCAAGGAAATACTGCATCCACATCATAGACCCAACAGGCCCCTTCCTGTAAGAAAATCAAAATACTGCAGATGTTGGAAATTTGAAATAAAAACAAAGTGCTGGAAATACTCAGCAGGTCTGACAGCATCTGTGGAGAGAGAAGCAGAGTTAACGCTTCATGTCTGTGACCTTTCATCAGTACAGGCCCCTTTCCGCTTGAATAATCATGCAAATTCTTAAAGTCCTGAGCTTCCAAAGCAAGCAGCTCCCTAGCGTCATGCATTAAAAAGGAATTGAACTAAAGCTATGGTCCCTGATATGAACGAGTAGGTTCAGAGTCGGAGGGCAGGTGAAGCAGGAGGAGGATGATTACATGTACAAAAAGAAAATTCAGTAGCTCTGGATTCCTAATTTCAACTTGATTGCCTAATTACATTTTTCCTTCCAGGTTTTTTTTCTCTCCAAGCTGCAACAGCACATGTGATGCACACTTAATGATGCAAACTGAATTCAATATTTAAAGGACCAATGCAAAAACAGAACTGGGAGCAGCTAGGAGGATTTGGAAAACAAGGAGAGCCTGTGAACATAGATTCAGGAAGACCAAGGTCAGCACCGCACTGGGATTTAATGACGTTTCCCTTGACTTACTGCTGGATGTAGTTAGGAGCAGGAGAGAGATAATTTTCCTAGCAATGGGAGGAACAACCCTGCTGCTGTCATAAACAAGGTGGCAGTGGAAGTAGCTGAGCAGCAGGAGCATTGCGCCTTGGTCCTGGCTACAGGGCAAGAGGAGCTTTAATGACTTAACCAGATGAGGAAGAGTACAGTTGCTGATTCACCTACATCCTGTGGTGCACAACAGACCATCCCACTTCACCATCTTGCCAAGTGTGCTCCATTGCAATATTTCTCATACTCACAAATTTCAATAGTGCACATCTTTCACTTTTCATTTTGTACTTCCCCATCTCTCCATTTATCCATCCAACGTTGCCAATCCGTATACAACATGATGCTTCTGTCCCGATAGTCACCCTCATTGAACGTATGCATCTATTGGACCTTCATTCACACAGGTGTGTTCTTTCACCCCTTATGCGAGAACAGTGCACAAAACCCAAGGGAGAGGTAAACGACTGGAGGTGGTCCCCCACAAACTTTGCACCTCTCAGCTAGAGGCGGCAGCCATGGAGATAAGTGGCACATCTGCGTGAATTTGCAGATGTCTAGTGACATTAAAAATATTTGATGCACATGCTGACTTTATTTCAATGACTGAACTATAAGCAGCTAAGCATGGTCAAGATTGTTACTTTGCCAGACCCAGTTCATTTCCATAATAATAAATAAAAGCAAAATCTGCAGATGCTGGAAATCTGAAATAAAACGAAAAAGCGCTGGAAACAGAGATCTGGCAGCAGCTGTGGAGAGAGAAGTTGAGTTAATGTTTCAGGTCAGTGACCTTTCATCAGAACTGGCAAAAGTTAGAAATGCAACAGGTTTTGAGCAAATAAAGTGGGGATGGAGCAAAAGAGCAAATGGGAAGGTGTTGATAGGACAGAGGGTCAGAGAATAATTAACAAGGAGATCATGAGGCAAGGACAAAAAGAGTGTGTTAATGGTGTGGTGAAATACAAAGTGTTAGTGCAGAGAGGGTATTAAATGGCAGAATAATGAAAGCCATAGCCAAAAGCAAAATATGAAAAAAAAAGTGGACACATGGTAAAAAAAAGTGTAATGATGAAACAAACTAAAATAAAATGAAATAAAAATTAAAAATACAAAGAAAAACTAAACAAAAAAAAGGGGGCAGTCATGCTCTGAAATTATTGAACTCAATGTTCAGTCCGGTAGGCTGTAGCGTGCCTAATTGGTAAAATGAGGTGCTGTTCCTTGAGCTTGCATTGATGTTCGATGGAACACTGCAGCAATCCCAGGACAGAGATGTGGGCATTAGAGCAGGGGAGGAGGGGGGAGGGGTGTTGAAATGTCAAGCGACAGGAAGCACAGTGTCATGTTTTCGGATTGAGCAGAGGTGTTCCACATAGTGGTCACCCAATCTCCCCAATATAGAGGAGACCGCATTGTGAGCAGCAAATACAGTATACTTTTTTTTTCTTTGGCCTCCTTATCTCGAGAGACAACGGGCAAGCGCCTGGAGGTGGTCAGTGGTGTGTGGAGCAGCGTCTGGAGTGGCTATAAAGGCCAATTCTAGAGTGACAGGCTCTTCCGCAGGTGCTGCAGAAATTACAGTATACTAAATTGAAAGTAGTACAAGCAAATCGCTGCTTCACCTGAAAGGAGTGTTTGGGGCCTTGGATAGCGAGGAGAGTTCATTTCCATTTCTTTTGTCTGCTTGCACCTTCACGCATAGAGCAATTATCTGCAAACATGCCGGTCAACAATTCTGCAGAGGAGCACATTCCTTCCAAGGGTGCACCGCCACAGGACATCCAGCCACTCTCTAGCTCAAATACTCGCACTTCAGTGAGTTCAGTTAAATAGTTAGTTGGTTTTTCACCTTGTGATTCACAGTTCACACACTGGTGGCAGGGCCAGCTGTGGAGTATCTGCATTGTGATGGTGGGGCAGGGGTCAATCCTCACCAAGCTCTGCTCAGCTTGACGGATTCTAAACGTGAGGGGGCATCATTGAGGAAAGAGGAGATGCTGGCCAATGTACTGGCCAATGTGTCTCGCGCACACTCCACAATAGCAAAGATGATGGAGGAGGTTATCTCTAACAGTATTAGACTGGTGCAAGAGTAATTGCAAGAATGTCTGTCATGCAGTAAGTGGCCTCCAGCACGGAGCTTCAAGCAAGGTTCTCTAATCAATCAGTCGATGCTTGGAATGACCACAGCTGTGCATGAGATGTCCGCCACTTTAAACAGGGTGACAGGTACCTTATCTGTGACATTCCAACAGGTTGTTGATCTGTGCAATGCTCCTTTCCAGAAAAGTAGAAGTGAAGCAGCACTGGCCTTGGAGGGGGTTAGTGCCAAAATGAGACAGACATTGGAACCCCACTCAAAGCATTTACACTTCTCACCTGTTCCACCCCCCCCACAAACCCCGAGCCATTAACAGATATGCTGCCTTGTCGCCCAATGGCAGTCTGCCCCTGCACATGGGCAGGTGGAGCATTCTTTGTCAAGGCCCTCAGGTACTACAAGACTCAGTGGTCACAGACTGAAAGCAACTAAGCAGAGCAAGGATCTAAGCAGTCTGTCTCGATGTCTGCCAAAGCCAAAGGGAGTATATCACACCTGAGCAGTAGGAAGTTGGAGAGACAGCTACTGTAGTTCATCAAGGACAAACATAGGTATTTAACAAAATGTTATGTTGTTAACATCCCTTTTTTAAAAAAGGGACATAAAATGCTTCCCCATTTTTATGATCCCCATGGAAATGACAAGCTAAAAGAATCCAATCCACTGACTGACCTCCATTTCCAAGGGAAAAAACAAAAATGGACAAGGTTTAACTTTTATAAAGTTTACTTTAACACTCAAACCAAAACCAACAAAAATTAAACATGAACAATTAAATCAGTCAACATATAGTTTAATGATCAGATGCAAATATAGATTTCGCGAGTCTTTTGGGCAATCTTCTCTGCAAAACTAGAACCAAAGTCCTTCAGGTCTTTGAATTTTTCAAATAGATCTCCAGATCCTGCCTTTCAAGGTGTAAATGCCGATTTCCATTCGATGGCAGTTTCCTTGCAATCCGAACTCCACCGATACTGTCGCCACCAAAACTGCATACCCTTCCAGAACTTCCGCAAATTGGCTCTCAACAGTCTTGATGATGTAGCTCCAATGGTGTCGCCTTAGTAACTCTAAGTCACCAAAAACAGGTGTAGTAACTTGAATTTTACAAGGGCCAACTCCCAAAAAACAGTTTCCAATTACAGCAGCTGGTCTCTTTAAAACAACCTCACCTTGCTGCTTGCTTCAACACACACCCAGCTATAATCTTGTAAATTGAAACTGGAACTCCAGTCAATGTCTCTGGTCACACCTCTGATCCTACGACTGTTTTTACTTTTCCATTTCGGTCTTCTCCAGAACACTGAAGCTTTCAGTTTCCTTTTCCAGTAAATGGAGAAAAAATAAGCTTTGAATCCAAAGTCAGTGCTCTAAGCAGTACATTCAAACGGGTCAACTGTTCAGACAGCAGTCTGCACACACTGACGCCATCACACCTTCTTGGCTATTGCACCCTGCGTGCCAACTCACCTTTTTAGTTGCTTCATGAATGTTAATACATGACAGGAAAAATTTAGGGATATGCAATGGATGTATGGTTGATTGAAGGACTGGTTTGTGCAGCTTTACAGGGGTGGGGGGAGAAATGTTAGTAGTGATAGTGGGTCAGGGATTTCATTTTTAATTTTTTTTTCCTGCGCGTATCACTAGCTGAACCTTCAAGCTATTAGGGCACCCTTGGCAGCAATATAAGTGGCTAGTTTGACAATGGGTACCCCATCAACATATTGCTAGTCTTCCTCATCCTCTTCAGTGCTTTGATCAGACGATTGGCGAGCACCTTGGGCACTCTCCAACTCTAATCCACTCTGCGTTATGCATCCCTCTCAGCCATCCATAGCACGGTGTGGTAATCGCCATCATCTACCTCATCCAAAGTCCCATCAAGAAATCCATGGTGTCCCATGTCCTGATATTGTTCATTTGAAATCCTCCAATCTTCCGAAACACATCTATGACCCGAAGAAGCTAAGAAAACAGCTGAGCCTGCATTTATAATTGGACAATCAGAACTTTAAACACCACGACAATGCTCAATTTCACCTCCATTTCATTGGCAAGTTTCCCCAAGGTCAGGATACTCATGCTGGTGCTGTTAATTACAAATCCCTGTTGAAATTTCTTCAAATGCACCTCACATTATATGACAATGATCAACCTGCATGCGATAACGATTGCCCTACCTTAGATGAGGTTACGGTACGCAGTCAAATGCGTCTTTGTAAACCTGGAAATGGGCATGTTGGAGGTTGGGACCAGGTTTGAGAGTTTTACAATTTTTTAGCTCCCCACCCAACCACAACCACCTGTCCTTGGGGGTTAAAATTCTCCCCTATTAATTTCAAATCTTGCTGTCAACATCAGGCCTAAAAAAGAAACATTGCATTCATTTCATGGACCATCTGATTGATGAACAAATGTTTCCTGATGGGAGAGAGGATCGCTCATTATCTAGCAGCAGGCCCCTATAAATCACTCTATTGTATTACAATCATTCCTGCAATATATCACTAACATATTATGACCTAGAAGCATCATTAAATTTCACTCCCTTACTTACATACATGCAAACATACAAATGTTGGACCTTGTGCTGCAGACAACTGGAATTTCTCCCAATCACAAATTCCAGCAGTGCTCCAATTAGCTACAATGTACTAACCCATAAATGGTGCTGTACCAACCAGTCTAAGTATTGATAAACAGATAAGCCCCAATAAAGTTGCAGGTTGCATCAAACCAGTATAAAAAACTCAAAATTGAGCTGGATGGACCATTCAGCTGCACCCGAGGCATCAAATTCACACAAGACAAAGGCACACCCAGTCAGCACTGCAAAGTCCTCTTCACTATCAGGGGACGGGTGCCAAAGCTGGGAGAGCTAACCCACAGACCAGTTAAGCAAAAGCCTGACACAGGGATACTTACAGAATCATACCAATCATTAAACATCTTTGACTCCTTCACCACCACCCGTGGATACATCCTGTCCCACCAGCAGGGCAGACCCATCAGAGTTGGACACACCAAGGTACTAGGTATGGGCAACCTCAGTGACATCAGACCCCTCCCCCCCCCCCCACCCGAAGTGTCAAAGGTTCAGCTAAAACAAGGGCAAGAAAACCTCTTGCTGATTACCACCTACCAATCTCCCTCTGTCCATGAAACAGTACTCCTCCATGTTCAGCACCAAAAGCTAGTTAACTCCAATGGCAGTATCAGGATTTTAAGCAATTGGAATTTCAAGGGGGAAAAAAAAATCTTCAAAATGATCCCCCTTCATTCTCTCCTTTACTCATCCAGTAGACAGTTTAGATTTAATTACATAGAAAGTGATGAATGTGCAGAGTGAACTGCTCCTGAAGGAAGGCAGGTAGTCAGTCATACAGCACAGAAATCGGCCCTTCGGCCCATGGTGTCCATGCCGGCCATCAAGCACCTATCTATTTTAATCCCATTTTCCAGCACTTGGCCCGTAGCCTTGTATGCTATGGCATTTAAAGTGCTCATCTAGATACTTCTGAAATGTCATGAGGGTTCCTGCCTCTACCACCCCTTCAGGCAGTGTGTTCTTGATTCCAACCACCCTCTGGGTGAAATTTTTTTTCCTCAAATCCCCTCTAAACCTCCTGCCACTTACCTTAAATCTATGCCCCCTAGTTATTGACACCTCTGCTAAGGGAAAAAAGTTTCTTCCTATCTACGCCCCTCATAATTTTGTATACCTCAATCAGGTTCCCCCCTCAGCCTTCTCTGCTCTAAAGAAAACAACCCTAGCCTATCCAGTCTCTTCATAGCTGAAGTGCTTCAGCCCAGGCAACATCCTGGTGAATCTACTCTACACCTCTCCAGTGCAATCACATCCTTCCTATAGTGTGGTAACCAGAACTGTACACAGTACTCCAGCTGTGGCCTAACTAGCGTTTTATACAGCTAAATTAGTAAATTAGAGAGAGAAAATGCAACAAACAGCAATTTACTATTTTGCAGAATCAGTCTGATTGACCATTGTTTTTTTTAATCCCCAAAACCCATACATTCTTACATGCCAATCCTCTCTCTCGTCGCATGAACTCTTTGCTCGTCAACAATATTAAGAACATTTTATATCAACTTGCCTGAAACTAGATTTTTAAAAAAACAAAACATTAACTAGTGAATGAAAAATGTCGAGAGAGGGCTCACGTAGTATTATACTTCCACTTAACTGTGTAAAAAAAAAAATCAGTCTGAACCAGTTTTGAGACACTCACCAAAGAGCTGTCTATTTTTCTCAGCAAAAATTCTACAAGGAGCTACAGGCTGAGTTAATTGCCTAAGGAGGGAAAAAAAGCTTTTTTTTTTTGAGGAGACCATTTGTATTGAAGGTTGCAAAACTCCATTTCTTTACTTCCAAGCTAGGAAGTAATTTGCTTCAAGATTGAATCTCTTAACTGATTGCGTTTTCTGGAATTCGAAGTAAAGCTTCGACTGAGGGACTGTCAGTTTTAAAATTCAAGTTGACCTATTGCTGTGCTCATCATTGAAAGAACCCGTTCCGAAGAAGGGTCACTGACCCGAAACGTTAACTCTGTTTCTCTTTCCACAGATGCTGCCACACCTGCTGAGTGATTCCAGCATTTCTTGTTTTTGTTTCAGATTTCCAGCATCCGCAGTATTTTGCTTTTATTGAAAGAACCGTTCCATGCCTGCTACAGCCAAAATGTTTTGAATGCCTATCAAGAACAGACTATTTTATCAAATCCGCGTGGAGACTTCGAGCGGCATTTGATTATTTTCACATTAGAATACCTCATCCATCAGCAAAGTAACCCATAAAAACTGACATATTTGTTAAGAAACAGCTAATTTTTAAAAACTTTTTTTTATAAAAAGAAACTGGTTAACCATGATTTTTGAGCATGAGAGAGAGAGAATGGAGGAAGTTAGGTTAAAATAAGCTACAAGGTCTTTAGAAATAAATTTATCTTAATAGTGTTTAAGATTTAGTTTTAATAAATAAATAGTTAACTTGTGGTTGTCTAGAGATAGCTCGTTTGGTCAGTTTTATTCCCGGGGGTTACTAGAGTGTTTAATTTGGCTGTTTTCCAGTTGGGTGGGAAAACTTTAATAATATGCTGCGGCCTGTGGAGTAATGGGACTGAATTGACAGTGCATTGCTCCCGCCTCGGTCGTAACACATTCAATGAGATCATGGCTGGTCTGTATCTCAATTCCATGTGCCTTAATACTCTTAACTCGCAAAATTCTATAGATCTCAGATTTTAAAATTAATTGAGATAACATCTACTGTTTTATGTGACACAATGCACCACACTTCTATCATCCTTTGAGTGACGTGTTTCCTAACTTCTCCTCTGAATGCCCTGACTCTGATTTTAAGATTACGTGCCCTTACCCTAGACCCCACCAGCGGGAAAAGTCTCTAACACCATCAATGCTTTTCAAAACACTAAAAACCTCAAATTATCTTTTAACCTTTTATATTCCAGAGAATACAAGCCAAGTTTATGGAATCTCTGCTCATAATTTAATGCTTGGAGTCCTGGTAGCATGCTGGTGAATCTGCATTGCACTGCTTCCAAGGCCAAAATACAAGGTGCAGTGTCCAGAATTGTACATAGAACTCCAGATGTGGTCTAAACATGGATTTGCACAGCTAGAACAAAATTTCCTCCCCTTGATATTGTAGCCCTCAAGATATAAAGGCTAGCATTCCATTTGTCTTCGATTATTTCTAGTATCTAACCATTGCATTTGAATGATCTGTATACATGACCCCTAAATATCTTCAGACCTCCTCTGATCATTGCCACCATTAAAAAAATTTTTTTTTAATATTTGGGTCCATCGCTTTTTGGGTCCAAAATTGATAAATGTTAATTACTGCCAATCATCCTTTCTGGCACTGAAAATTAACTATTACAAGTGTGGAGTCATTATTTCAAGGTATTAATTATTGGATTTTTAAAAATGTAAAATTTATATTTTTACTTTGATCTTTTTTTCTTCTATCCAATCTTTCATCCCCTCTTTTTCTTTCTATACCTGATTTGAAATAGAATTCTCCCTCTTTAATTTACACTTCATCAGTTACTGCACTATTTATTTCAATCCTTCAAAGTGATTGGTTAAGGAGACGCAAAGTTTCTTGCCCTGTTCACTAAGTTCCCAGATGCTATTTTTCTCAGCACGGTTAACAGCTCACACTTTCAGCAAAAAAATTTAAAACCTAAGTGTGCAAGGGTAAGTCTAATTAATGGCAGGAGCTGTCAGAGCTACAGCAAATCATGGCCCATGATCACAAATTGTCCTAGAATCTCCAATATCATTTGGTCAGTCAACCATATTAGAGGAAAGTGGGAATATTAAACAGTAAATAATTTTAATCAACTCAAATTTTCAATCCCTGTGACATCAAGCTTTTCTGGGATTTGAAATCCCACTTTTTTGAAAGGGGAGGTAAGAGAGAGAAAATAGCAGATATGAAAGAGTTCCACTCATCTAAAAGTGAGTGAATTTTTTTAAAGGAATGCTGAGGAAAGGTATATTTTCTTCATATTAAAGACAGAATCTTTCCCCTTTGCCAACTCATTAACCTCTATGGATATTTTCAGGTAATGCACAATTGTCTAGACCACATTGTTTTTAGCCAAGTTGATCCATAATGACGTGTTATCACCAGCCAGAAGGCATGCTATTGTGTCCATCTGCAAAATGTCTATAAAATAATGCAAGTGGCTAACAGTAGCACAACAAAATACTGAAGGAATATTTCAGAAAGACTGCCTGGTTTAGGGCAGAGACAAGATCCCTCCGTCAATTAATGATTTGCTCTTGTACCACGAGCTATTTTGCAGAAAAGGTTTGCAAACTAAAATATCATGCTATGGTTCAGTCAATACTAATTGAGATGGGAATTGCACATCTATTCTGATCTGAACGCAGTGTCATTAGATAGTGGTAATTACTAAAGCAGCAAAAATATTGTTGGTGCCTACAGAGCTTCTAAATAGTCAAGAAAGGCTTAATCCCAAGATTTAGCAATTCTGTGACAAACACTGGAAGAGGCATGCAAGCTCCCAAAGGATTTTTGACACCATATCCACAGCTATGGACCAGACTGGAACTTTGTTAGGCAGATACTCCTTTCCTGAAACCCCAAAGGACCTTTTCTACAAAGCACCAGATTCTTTTTCTGACCGTCAGTTTTATACGTCTAAAGTGATCACGAGTGGGTATCTATTTCTTAAATGATGTGTCCCCTGGTACTTTCCCCCATGGATGACAAAAATTCCTATTTCTACATGGTTAAGCAAATAAAAATGTTTAGAATTTGTAGTTATACAAAACAATAAAGTGACATAGAAACAAATTTTAATCTACAGCAACCTTTATTCACTCCCTTGGATGGCCTCAATATGTTAGAAGTTTACTGCAATCTTGTCTTCAGTTTGAGCATAGCGCTTCTCTAAATCACAGCATCACTCAAAGTACAAGATCTTCATATGGGAAATCGAAGTGAAATTGATGCAACAGGGTTGTTCTCAAGTTGGGACAAACACTCTATATCCATGACAAATCAGTTTGTTTCCTACTGCAGAAATGTTCAACTTGACAATTGTAAAAATTCAGTTAAAATAAAAATGCTGCAGTTCAAGCACTGTCACCCCATCCGCACTGATGCTCTCCTTGCTTATAACCTATTCTTCTTGAATTAGAGAAATGTACAAGACCACGAGCGTTTTTAATACCAGAGGCTTTCAAAAGTTTATACAGTAATGAGTAAGCAATAAAATTACCCTAAGAGAGCTGTATTAAGTGCATGTGCAGGCTAGCAGGAATTACAGCTTCTGGAAGTTCCTGTAGGAACAGTCGAATGACAATCACAGCTGAAGATACATTTGCTTCTTTAACCAAGTCCACCTTTTCGCCACCATCATACTTCTGTTGAAGTCATTCCACCACCTGTGTTTCCATTTACTTTGAAAAGTCCTTCTGTTTCAGGCAACCCAATTATTTTTTTTTTTTTAAGTTTTATGAAATTGCAATCACAGTGCAGCTAAAGAAATCAATTTTGCCAAACAGAAAGTTGACTTCAAAGCAAATTACATCTTATTTTGGTATGGATTATAGAGGGCTTTAGATAAGAAAAAAGTTAAGTTGCTCTTTTTGACACAGTAGCTTAAAACTGTAATTTCATACTAGTTTTATAAAATTACAGCTAAAGGTCTTGCGGCCAAAAGTCCAATTTCATAAATTGATTTAAACTTAGATGGGAAATAAATCATTAATTTCAATATTAGTGCTATAAAATGATTGAAATCAAACAGGAATCTTAAACGCAGGTTTTCGAAGGAATTCCATAATTGCTTTATCTTTTGCAGAAACTTAATTGCACACCACATTCCATTTTTTTTTGGGAGCACTTATCATGATTGATAAAATGCATTTGAAAATGAGATCCTCCAACACAAACTGTTCTGATCAATCACCTCAAGTTCCAAATTAAAGACAGGGTTATTTTGTATTATGACTGCATAAAAATCCATAACAATTGCTCAATTATATTTTGTTTTGTGATTCTTTCCATGCCCCAACCCTTTAAGTGATGATCCTGAAATTAAAAATAAATTGTGGAGATGCAGTTTAAGCAAGTTCCTCTTAAAAGAAAACTGGAATTATAAATAGTAAATATACTGGACAATACTATAAATTAGAACTACATCAGCACAATCATAATTAAAGGAATCTCTCTGTACATTTACTGGTGTCTCAATTTTTCTGTGATCTAAATGAGAAGTTTTATGGGGCATCCTGACTATAAACATTGCACACAATTCAGCCAGACTAAAATTTTACTTCAGGGTGTCTCCACAAATCATGATAAACTTATATAAAACCAGTTTGGCCCCATATGGAGTAGTGTCCAATTCTGGGCACCACACTTTTAGGAAGGACAAGCTGACTTTAGAGAGGGTACAGACAAGATTTACTGAAATGGTTCCAGGGATAATGAATTACAGTTACGTGGAGAAGCTGGGGTTTACTCCTCAGAGCAGAGAAGGCTAAGATGCAATTTGATAGAGGTGTTCAAAAGCAAGGGTTTAGATAAACTAAAAACTGTTTTCAATGGCTTAAGGGCTGGGCTGGTAACCAGGGGACACAGGTTTAAGGTGACTGGCAGAACAACCAGGAGAAAAATGAGGAAAAACTTTTTCTAACATAACAAGTGGTTAGGATTTGGAATGAACTGTCTGATAGGTTGTTATAAACTGATTCAACAACAGCTTTCAAAAGGGAATTGGAAAAATATTTGAAGGAGAAAAAATTGCAGGGATATGGGGAAACAGAGCCAGGAAGTGGAACTAACTGCATTATTCTTCGAAAGAGCCGGCACAAACTCAGTGGGCGAAGTGGCCTTCTTCTCTGCTGTACTATTCTACTGCACCATCTCCATTCCACTACAGATGAGGGAACTCGGCACAAAATGGCTCTTCCAACCTTTTCAGTTGGCTCAGGTGGTGTGGCACTGGACCACCCAGAACAGGTTTGATCACAGGTGTGCTCAAACTACAGCTGAGCTCAGAGCCCAAAGGTAAATAAGACAAAAGGGAGAGAGAATACCTATCTCCAATTGCTATTCAGTTTTCCCAAAGTCTGAATATTCAAATACAGCTTGTCTGCAAAGTCACCTGTGACTAGCCGAACAATTACTATCTAGAAGTTCAAGAAAGCATGGACACTTGGCTAAGATAATGGAGATTTGCTAGCACCAAGTAAACCATGTCCCAGCATCAGTCACCATTTAAGGAAGATGCATGAAATACAAAAAAGCTCTCTCTATCCAGCAATTTTTAAGTGTGAAAGATAGGAACCCAGGTCAACTGAGACACACCAGTAATTGTAAATACATTCCTCCTTAATGTCGATGATTAGGTGGCCAGAGAAAGAAAGAAAGTGTTTCCTTTTACTTTGCCCAATTAGATTTGATAATGTTTTGGTTTTAACCATGGATTTCCTCTTTCAAGAAATCAGCTTAATTAAAAACATGCCATAAAAAGTGATAACTGGTTTAACAGACTTTGTTCGCATCACTTGGGTCCCATGTGATGGGATTTGTACAAGTGCCACAGTCACAAATGGGCTTGACAAGGGAGTTATGAATTAAATACCAATACCTCATGGAAGGCAACATCTTTATTTTTTTTAATTCACTCACAAAGATGTGGGCATCGCTGGCTAGGACAGCATTTATTGCCCATCCCTAATTGCTCGAGGTGGTGGTGGTGAGCTGCCTTCTTGAACCGCTGCAGTCCATGTGGGTTAGGTACACCCACAGTGCTGTTCGGAAGGGAGTTCCAGGATTTTGACCCAGCGACAGTGAAGCAACGGCGATATAGTTCCAAGTCAGGAAGGTTGGGAGGGGAACTTGCAGGTGGTGGTGTTCCTATGCATTTGCTGCCCTTGTCCTTCTAGTTGGTTGAGGTTGCGGGTTTGGAAGGTGCTATCTAAGGAGCCTTGGTGCGTTGCTGCAGTGCATCTTACAGCTAGTACACTGCTGCCACTGTGCGTCGGTGGCAGAGGGAGTGAATGTTTGTGGATGGGTGCCAAACAAGCCAGCTGCTTTGTCCTGGATGGTGTCGAGCTTCTTGAGTGTTGTTAGAGCTGCACCCATCCAGGAAAGTGGAGAGTATTCCATCAGACTCCTGACTTGTGCCTTGTAGATGGTGGGCAGGCTATGGGGAATCAGGTGGTGAGTTACTTGCCGCATGATTCTTGCCTCTGACCTGCTCTTGTAGCCACACTATTTATATGGTTACTCCAGTTCAGTTTCTGGGCAATGGTAACCCCCAGGATGCTGATAGTGGGGTTTTCTCCGGATGCTCCGGTTTCCTCCCACAAGCCAAAAGACTTGCAGGTTGGCAGGTAAATTGGCCATTATAAATTGTCCCTAGTATAGGTAGGTGGTAGGGAAATATAGGGTCAAGTGGGGATGTGGTAGGAATATCACATTAGGGATTAGTGTAGGATTAGTATAAATGGGTGGTTGATGGTCGGCACAGACTCGGTGGGCTGAAGGGCCTGTTTCAGTGCTGTATCACTAAACTAAACTAAATAATGCCTTTGAATGTTAAGGGGAGAAGGTTAGACTCTCTCTTGTTGGAGATGGTCATTGTGTGGCGCGAATGTTAATTGCCACTCATCAGCTGAAGCCTGGATGCTGTCCCGGTCTTGCTGCATGTCAAGGACTGCTTCAGTATCTGAGGAGTCATGAATGGTGCTGAACATTGTGCAGTGAACATCCACACACTGACCTAACGATTCAAGGTCACTGATTAAGCAGCTGAAGATGGTTAGGCCTAGGACACTATCCTGATGAACTCCTGCAGTGATGTCCTGGAGCTCAGATGATTGACCTCAAACAACCACAACCATCCTGCTTTGCGTTAGGCATAACTCCTACCAGTGAAGAGTTTTCCCCCTGATTCCCATTGACTTCAGTTTTGCTAGGGCTCCTTGATGCCATCCTCGGTCAAATGCTGCCTTGATGTCAAGGGCAGTCACTCTCACCTGACCTCGAGTTCAGCTTATTTGTCCATGTTTGAACCATGGCTGTAATGCAGTCAGGAGCAGAGTGGCCCTGACGGAACCAAACTGAGTGTCACTCAGCAGGTTATTGTTAAGCAAGTGCTGCTTGACAGCGCTGTCGACACGCCTTCCATCACTTTACTGAGGATTGAGAGTAGACTGAGGAGGCGGTAATTGGCCGGGTTGGAATGGTCCTGCTTTTTGTGTACAAGGCATACCTGGGTAATCTTCCACATTGCCAGGTAGATGCTAGCATTGTAGCTGTACTGGAACAGCTTAGCTAGAGGTGCAGCAAGTTCTGGAGCACAGGTCTTCAGTACTATTGCCGGAATATTGTGAGAGGCTATAGCCTTTGCGGTATCCAGTGCCTTCAGTCGTTTCTTGATATCACGTGGAGTGAATCGAATTGGCTGAAGACTGGCATCTGTGATGCTGGGGACTTCAGGAGGAGGCCGAGATGGATCATCAACTCAGCACTTCTGGCTGAAGATTGTTGCAAATGCTTCTGCCTTTTCTTTTGCACTGATGTGCTGGGCTCCACCATCATTGAGGATGGGGATATTTGTGGAGCCACCTCTTCCAGTTGGTTGTTTAATTGGCCACCACCATTCACAACTGGATGTGACAGGACTGCAGAGCCTAGATCTGATCTTTTGGTTATGGGATCGCTTAGCTCTACCTATCGCATGCTGCTTACATAATTTGGCACGCAAGTAGTCCTGGGTTGTTGCTTCATCCGGTTGACACCTCATTGAGGTATGCCAGGTGCTGCTCCTGGCATGCCCACCTGCACTCTCCATTGAACCAGGGTTGGTCTCCTGGCTTAAAGGTAATGTTAGAGTGGGGGATATGCCGGGCCATGAGGTTACAGATCGTGGTTGAGTACAACTCTGCTACTGCTGATGGACTACAGCGCCTCATGGATGCCCAGTTTTGCACTGCTGGATCGGTTCGAAATCTATCCCATTTAGCATGGTGGTAGTGCCACACAACACGATGGTGGGTATCCTCAATGTGAAGGCGGGACTTGGTCTCCACAAGGACTGTGCGGTTGTCACTCCTACCATGCACAGATGCATCCGCGGCAGGATGAATGGCGAGTACGAGGTCAAGTATGTTTTTCCCTCACCATCTGCCACAGACCCAGTCTAGCAGCTATGTCCTTTAGGACTCAGCCAGCTTGGTCAGTAGTGGTGCTACTGAGCCACTCTTGGTGAAGGACACTGTAGTTCGCCACCCAGAGTACATTCTGCACCCTTGCCACCCTCAGTGCTTCCACCACGTGCTGTTCAACATGGAGGAGTACTGACTCATCAGCTGAGGGAGGGCAGTAGGTGGTAATCAGCAGGAGGTTTCCTAGCCCATGTTTGACCTGATGCCATGAAACTTCATGGGGTCCGGAGTCAATGTTGAGGACTCCCAGGGCAACTCCCTCCCGATTGTATACCACTGTGCCACCACCTCTGCTGGGTCTGTCCTGCCAGTGGGACAAGACATACCCAATAATGGTGATGGCAGTGTCTGGGACATTGCCTGTAAGGTACAATTCCTTGAGCATGACTATGTCTGGCTGTTGCTTGACTAGTCTGTGGGACAGCTCTCCCAACTTTGGCACAAGCCCCCAGATGTTAGTAAGGAGGACTTTGCAGGGTCAACAGGGCTAGGTTTGCTGTTGTCGCTTCCGGTGCCTCGGTCGATGCCGGGTGGTCCGTCTGGTTTCATTCATTATTGACGTCGTAGCGGTTCAATACAATGGAGCTGCTTGCTCGGCCATTTCAGAGGGTATTTAAGAGCACATTGCTGAGGGTCTGGAGTCACATGCAGGCCAGACCAGGTAAGGACAGCAGATTTCCTTCCCTAAAGGACATTAGTCAACCAGATGGGTTTTCACAACAATGGTTTCATGGTTAGTATAAATGGGTGGTTGTTGGTCGGCACAGACTCGGTGGGCCGATGGGCCTGTTTCAGTGCTGTATCTCTAAATAAATAAATAAACTGAATTCAAATTCCACCTTCTGCTGTGGTGGAACCCATGTACCCAAAGAGATACCCTGGGTCTCTGGGTTATTAGTCCAGTGACAATACCACTAAGCCACCCCATGAACTCAGAATCTCATCATTATACGATATACCATTTATAACTGAGTAGGAAAAGTGTCAAAGGTTCATTGCATTTCCAATTGTAAAACCACCTAGAGCTAAAGCATTTGTAACGGTGCAACAGCCTGTACTCCAACAATGCAATCTTAAGTACATGTTTGCTGCAGCACACTATCAGTTCTTCATAGCCCTGAGATGTCCAATGGGAATCGCACTAAACAGAAGGTCACTCATTCATTTGTATTATGCATATGCTTGCTATTAAACCAAAAGTTATTACAACACTTCCCTTAGGCAGTTTAATATTAAAAAGTTGCCTATTTAGCAACTTGATCACTTATGAAGAAAATGGTAGCTACTACTCAAAATATGCATACTGTACATCTGAAGTTACAATGCAAGTTTAATGTGCAAAATGCTACATTATAAACTAAATTGCAGTACTTTACAACATCAAATCTTTGCAATAAAGAAAAGATTTTCATAGCATTAACATGAAAAGTGATCTGATCATTTTCCTAAATTATTGACCCGAATTCACCAGCTTGTTTTTAAATCTCACCAAGTTAAGCTAAATGCATTTGTTTGACATGCACCTCATTCAAATGCCAGATATACAAGTTTACAATTCTAAATAGAATTATAGATTTCAATAGTGTAAGGCCATGTATGTCACAGAAATATGTAAAACACAAACAAAAACACAACTTCTATGGCAATTTAAGAGTTTTTCTTTTTAGGTACTACTGCTTTAATCAAATTAAACTGACTTGAATTTGTCTGTTTAAAATCAAGGTGTCTACTTCAATCAAATTAAAACGTAATTGTTGAAAAGGACAAAATTCCAACTTTAATTTCCTGCCACATTCAATGTTCTAAATGTAATGAAAAAAAATGATAACCAATAAAAATAGATAAAACAAGTTTCCCAATAGGCTGCAAATTTACCTCTTCAGTTTCAAACATCGTACAAAAGACTTAATGCTGGAAGATAGTCAAATTCATCAAATTGAGAATATTTCCAAAACTTATTTGTTCATTTCACTGTAACGAAACCATCTAAAGTTACGAGGCCAAAAAATAAAATGGAAAAAAGGTTTCCTGGTAGAGTTTTAAATATATATAAATAAAACTTCACCTACCATATGCCTCCAGATACTCCACAATATGCTTCACTATAAATGGAGCTCCATCCCCTGGATCACGACCTTGTTGCTGTAGCTCATTAAGAGGAACTCCAAAAATTTTGTTAGTAGTTAAAGAGTTGCTGTTACTCGATGAAGGAGAGAAGCTCTTCCTCATATCTTCCCTCAGCCAAAAAGCAAAGCCGTTTTTGTCTATACAAAAAATAATAAGTGTATCAGCACACAGTTTTTCCTTTATTCTGATTTCAGCCTACAACAGTTTAACATAATACAAGAAATAGGAGGAGTAGGCCATTCGACCCCTCAAGCCTGCCCCGCCATTCAATAAGATCATGGCTGATCTGCCCCACACCTCAACTCCTCTTTCATGCCAGATTCTTATAGCCCTCAACTCCCCAATATTTCAAAAATCTATCTACCTCCTCTTTAAATACTTTGTGATCTATCCTCCACAACTCTCTGGGGTAGAGAATTCCAGACATTCACTACCCTCTGAGAAGAAAAAATTTCTTCGCATCTCAGTTTTAAATGAGTGTCCCCTTATTCTGTAACTATGTCCCCTAGTTTGAAATTCCCCCACTAGTGAAAACATCTCCTCAACATCTACCCTGTCAAACCCCCTCAGAATCTTGTACTTTTCAATAAGATCACCCTCATTCTTCTAAACTGTGATGAATAAATGCCTAACCTGTTTAGCCATTCTTGATAAGTCAACCCCTTCAATCCAGGAATCAGTCTAATGAATCTCTTTTGAACTGCCTCCAATGCCAGTATATCCTTCCTTAAATACGGGGACCAAAAATGTACACAGTACTCCAGGTGCGGCCTCACCAACACCCTATACAGTTGTAACAAGACTTCACTATTTTAAACTCCAACCCCCTAGCAATAAAAGCCAAAATTCCATTTGCCTTCTTAATTACTTGCTGCACCTGCATGCTAACTTGTGTTTCATGCACAAGAACACCCAGATCCCTCTGTGCTGCAGTTTTTTGGAGTCTCTCTCCATTTAAATAGTCTGCCTTTTGATTCTTCCTACCAAAGTGCATAACCTCACACTTTCCTTCATTAAACTCCATCTGCCAAGTTTTTGCCCACTCACTCAACCTATTTATATCCCCTTGCAGATTCCTTATGTCCTCATCACAACATGCCCTCCCACCTATTTTTGTATGGTCAGCAAATTTGACATATTACACGCTGCCCCCTCCAAGTCATTAACATAGATAGTAAATAATTGAGGCCCTAGGACTGATCCCTGTGGCACTCCACTAGTTACGTCTTTCCAACCTGAAAAAGACCGATTAATCCCGACTCTCTGCCTTCTGTGAGTTAACCAATCCTCAATCCGTGCTAATACATTACCCCAAGACCGTAAGCAGCTATCTTGTGCAATAATCTTTCAAGTGTCACCTTATCGAATGCTTCTGGAAATTCAAATACACTACATCTACCGGTTCCCCTTTATCAACTCTGCTTGTTATATCCTCAAAGAATTCTAGAAAATTTGTCAAACATGATTTCCCTTTCACAAAACCACGTTGACTGTTTGATTGAGTTAAGCTTTTCTAAATGTCCTGCTATTTCTTCATTAATAATGGATTCTAGCACTTTCCCAACGACCAATGTTAGGTTGAATGGCCTATAGCTTCCTGTTTTTTGTCTCCCTCCCTTCTTGAACAGGGGCGTCACATTAAGCATCCAAATCCAGTGAACTTTTCTTTCTCTATTTTCTAAATTAGAAAATTCTCATGTTACAGAAATAGGAACAACCTCCAGTTCTATTTTATAATTAAGCAGAACTGCCAATGTGAAAAGGGGTATGAAAACTTTTGAAGTACTTATACAAGCCCAACTAAATTTTAAATTTTGTTAGATCTAAATTATTCCTAGAAATTAAAGATGAGAAATAAAATGGAATATAAACAGATCACATTCTAAAATCACACCAAGTAACAGCAACTCATTGACTTCAAGTGGAATCAAAATTATTCCACAAATATCTTAAAAGCAGGAGGCTTCTTTAATAGTTCAGCTGTTTACCGCCTCATTTATTGAAGGTCACGGGTTGTGTCTCAAGTTTGCTGTCATCAGCCAGAACAATAATAGGGACACAATTTGTTTTCAGTCCAGTAGGTTAGAAAGAAGGAAAACAATGTTAAGTCTATTAAGGTTTCATCTACTGATTGCTATCCACCAATTAAGTGCACATGTGTCAGGTGAAATTGATCAGGCTAGATCGCGATGTTACCCATGAATTAGTAGTTTGGTTTGCACATGAAAAATGGTCACTTGGAATTACACTGGAGACAGACTAAATCCTTATGTGCATGAGTCCACGCATTCAGGAAAGCAAGGAAAAGCATTTTTAAAATATAGGTATTGTGCCAGAGTGGTAGCAGTTTCAAATGTGGAAAATCCCCATAATGCAAGGTCTCAATCTGTGCAGGGGAAACATGAAGCAAGGTACTTTCCCTTGGAGATTTTGAGCACTAAAACATGCAAAAAGGAGGAACAAGTTGACAAGCATTACACAAATATTGAGATATCCTAGAAAAACTGATGGCCCAAACTCTGGACTGGGAAAAGCTTTGCATGAAAAAAAAAGTGGCCAACAAAAGTTGCTCAAGACCAGATCTTCCATTGCGTTGTTCAGTTAGTCTGGACTTTGAAACATAGTTGTGATATTCAACTGTTAATAGGGCTCTGTTAGGATAGGCTAAGTTGTTACAGCCCTGAATTATATGAAGAGATTTCAGATAGTACAGGCCCTCTCACTTATAGGAATAAATAGATCCTCTGTACCCAAGAGAATATCTAATTAGCACAGAAATTTGTAACAGTCGTCAATGCCGGTCTCTTTTTTGAAAGGAGCGTTCTGAATGTATTGCAAAACACAACATGGGTCTCCAATGCCATTGCTAACAGAAAGCTGGATGACATACTATTTCAGGGCAAGAGCACTGTATCACGTAATGCATGATGTCTCATTTGCAGCCAAGGTAAAATTGGATTTAAGATCACCAAAACAGATTGTGTTCAACACACATCGGGTTGAGCTCATGGAGTTGAATTGCTCTTCAGTCCAGAATCATGAATTATTTAATTTTTCTTGGTGGGGTTGATCATTTAAGTGGCTAAGGGCATTCTGTTCCTGCAGTTTCTCTTGTTTCTTTCATATTTAAGTGCGACAGATAGGAAATGCGCACGTGGACAGACTTTCTTTTTTTTTATACTATCAAATCTGCAGCAATGCTACACACAGTAAGTCAAAGAATGTGCTGCTTAACAAGGGTTGGGAATGCTAGGCCATTAAAGTTTAAATGCAAGCATAATAATAAAAGCAAAATACTGCAGATGCTGGAAATCTGAAACAGAAACAAGAAATGCTGGAATCACTCAGCAGGTCTGGCAGCATCTGTGGAAAGAGAAGCAGAGTCAACGTTTCGGGTCAGTGACCCTTCTTCGGAACTGACCCGAAAGTTTAAATGCATATCTCCAAGATAACAGTTCAATGGCTGTTGAACACTGGCATTATAAGGTCAATTAAAAGTCTATTAACTAAACACAGGGCAAATTCAAGCAGATGTCAATTAAGAGACAACAGACTTAAATTTTTCAGGATGTAGAAAACATCCATATTTATTACTCATCCCTTCGTTTCCCTGGGAAGACTGTGATGGGCTTTCCACTTGAACCACTGCAGTTCTTGTGCTAATGGTTTTAGATAATGAAGTCCAAGATTTTGGCTCCAAAATGAAGGAACAGTAGTGTATGTACAAGTCAGGATGGTGTACAGCTTGGATGTGATGGCATTCTGATGAAAGGTCATTGACCTGAAATATTAACACAGATGCTACCAGACCTAAATATGTTGGATGCGATGGTGCTGTTGTGATATTGTTTCTCATGCTCCTCAGTGGTAAAAGTTATCAGATTAGAAGATGCTGGCAAAGTGAGCTTCGCAATTGCTTCAGCATGCCCTGCAGATAATACATATTGCAACCACAGTGCACAGAGCTCAATGGCAGGCCCAGAAATCAAGTGGACTTTGAGTATCATTCAGCTTAAGTATTGTTGCCAACTGCACCCATCCAGGCAAGCAGTCAGCAAATATTTCTTCACACTCCTGACTTGAGCCTTGTAGATGGTGGGGATACTTTCAGGGGTCAAAAGGTAAGCAACTCAGAAAACCCTACCTCCTCCCTACCACAATGCTGATATGGCTGGCCCAGTTAAACTTGTCAATTGTGATCCACAGGCCGTTGGTATACAAGTCAATGATGGCGGTGCCACTGAAAATCTTGGGGAAGTAGTTATGCCTGGCCCTGCTAGAGATAGTCAATAACTGACATTTATGTGGCTAAAAATATGAGATCCTGCTATGGGTTTGTACACCAGTATTGAGACTTCTTGGAAGTTACTTTACATACGAACATCCGAATTAGGAGCAGGAGTAGACCACTCAGCCTCTCCAGCCTGCTCCACCATTCAATAAGTTGATGGCTGAACTGATCACTCCACATTCCCATTCCCACCTACCCCGATAACCTTTCACCCCCTTGCTGATCAAGAATCTATCTACCTCGGCCTTAAAAATATTCAAAGACTCTGCTTCCACCACCTTTTGAGGAAGAGAATTCCAAAGAATCAAGACCCTCAGAAAAAATTTCTCCTCATCTCTGTCTTAACTGGGCGACCCCTTACTTTTAAACAGTGATCCCTAGTTTGAGATTCTCCCACAAGGGGCGACATCCTTTCCACATGCACCCCATCAAGACCCCTCAGGATCTTACATGTTTCAATCAAGTCGCCTCTTACTTTTCTAAATTCCAGCAGATACAAGCCTAGCCTGTCCAATCCTTCCTCTTAAGACATGCCACCCATTCCAAGTATTAGTCTAGTAAACCTTCTCTGTATTGCCTTCAATGCATTTACATCCTTCCGTAAATAAGACCAGTACTGTACACAGTACTCCAAATATGGTCTCACCAATGCCCTGTATAACTGAAGCATAACCTCCCTACTTTTGTAATCAATTCCCCTCACGATAAACGATAATATTCTATCAGCTTTCCTAATTACATACTAACCATTTGCGATTCATGCACTAGGACACCCAGGTCCCTCTGCATCTCAGAGCTCTGCAATCTCTCACCATTTAGAGAATATGCTTTTTTATTCTTCCTGCCAAAGTGGACAATTTCACACTTCCCCACATTATACTCCATTTGCCAGGTCTTTGCCCATTCACTTAACCTATCTATATCCCTTTGTAGCCTCCTTATGTCCTCTTCACAAGTTACTTTCCTACCTATCTTTGTGTCATCAGCAAATTTAGCAACCATACCTTCGGTCGCTTCATCCAAGTCATTTATATAAATTATAAAAAGTTGAGGGCCCAGCACAGATCCCTGTGGCATACCACTCGTTATATCTTGCCAACCAGAAAATTACCCATTTATGCCTACTGTTTCCTGTTAGCTAACCAATCTTCTATCCACGCCAATATGTTACCCCCTACACCATGAGCTTTTATTTTCTGCAATAACCTTTGATGTGGCACCTTATCAAATGCATTCTGAAAATTTAAGTACAATACATCCACCGGTTTCCCTGGATTCACAGCACATGTAACTCCCTCAACGAACTCCTTTCTTTGTAGTGCGATATAAAGTTGTGTGCAAGACTCGTCAGACACAATGTGCATACTAGAAGTGCCATTTTTAAATTTCTCATTGACCTTCTGTGGCATTACTCATGTGAAATTAGAATATGGGGGGGGCACTGGGTTTCAACGTATTCAAGAGGGAATGTGGATACAGTTAAGAATGGGGGAGTAGTTCAGAGAGTTGAGTAATTATGGGGAGAAGAGTATTTTGGGAGTTCGTGAATACTTTGGATTGAGTGAGTAGTACTTGGAGTGGGCCATGGAGTGATGAGAATTCAGGTTGCCAGCAGAGGGAATTCAACAATGGGGGTAGGGATTGGGGGGAGGGGGGGGGGAGGGAGAAGGGTGGCGGGGGAAAGAGAAATGACAGTGTACCTTGAGAAAGTAGGTACTGGAAAATGGGAATAGCAAAATATTATGTGCTCTATATACACTTGATATAAATACAATGCAAGAACAGCTGTGATTAGTGTGCTTAGATTTTCCACAATACAAAGGCTTTGATTACCCATCACTTGTACGTAAACAAGAGAAGCTTTGAAAATTTAATTGGTTAGTCTTTATTTGGGGAAAAACTATTTCAGCAGCATATGTAGGAGTACATGTGCAAGTGCGTGTGTGTAAATGTATGTGCCACGTATGCATGTATCCTTTTGAATGAGTATAGTTGTCTGACTTAAGCGGTGTCTCTGAATTTAAAATTGAAATAGTTGATAACATTGGAAACATTAGCCAAAAAAATCTATCCTGAAGCTCACCCACAAGTTACCTGGAAAAACTTGAAGAAATTGAAACAATCTTGTGTGGAAGATGCATCCATCAAGTTTCAAGACAGCCTGACAATCACAGAAATCGTGCACTGTCTCCCAGAATCTAACAGTGATAACGGTGGGTCTAAACATCAACTTGAAGCTACGCAGTTGAGAAAGGCTGCGGTCTTTAAACAAAGGAATTAACAAAGCATCTCAAACACAGACAACTTTATAGGCAATTTCTAAACATGTTACCAAGAAATATGTTACAAGCCACTTTAAACCCATACTCTGCAAGTTGAGGTTAAAAAAATGCGCACCAATATTTTTTCCCCCCCATAAAAGAGGTTTGGCTGGTTCACCTTTTCTTTAAATACAGCAAATATCCATTTTGTTCTCATTAGCAGCATACAGGCAATTCTCTCAGTCTGACCAAAATGCTCAACAGATGAAACTAAAAGATCACAGCAATTCAGGGCACTTCCAGACCCTGATGTTACTCAACTGGATGCAATGTCGCAATCCAAGTATCCAACATTGCCCAACTGGGGAGGATGGGATTCAAACTCCAAAAATACTCAGCTCAAAGATTTACATCACCTTACCCACTTGGCCACCTTGCCATTTAAAACCAACACAACTGAACTGATTTTACTCAAATGGCCACAACAAAATATTGCAAGCATGCAATATTCGCCTTCCAGGATATACATTCTACTGATTAGCTTTCCAAATTTTTTTTTTTTTTTAAATGTCAGTTTCTTGTTCAAATTTTTTCCAAACACTTTTTAGACTCATACAGACAGTGCCACGAAAGATCAGTTTGAGAGAACATGAAAAAAAACACTAAAACTGAAACTCCTCTGGCATTGCTCACAAGTCAGATGATGCATGGTTTTGCAACAATAGAGATGTTATGGCACATAAGATACAGCATATTATCAGGACCATTTATTTACAGCGACCAAGTCACAGGATTACATAGGATATATGGCACAGAAACAGGCCATTTGACCCAACCAGTCCATGCTCCACTCAAGCCTCCTGCTATCTTTCCTCAGCTAAATCTATCAGCCTCTTCCTATCTTTCCTCATCTAACTATCAGCATAACCCTCCATTCCCTTCTCCCTCATATGCTTTTCTAGCTTCCCCTTAAATGCATCTATGCTATTCACTTCAACCACTCCCTCTGGTAGCCAGTTCCACATTCTCACCACTCTTTGGGTAAAGAAGATTCTTCTGAATTTTCTAATGGATTTCTTGGTGACTATCTTATATTGATGACCTCTAGTTATGTTCTCTCCCCCCACAAGAGGAAACAGGGTCTGTATCTACTATATCCAAACGTTTCATAATTTTCAAGACCTCCAATA
This sequence comes from Heterodontus francisci, assembly GCF_036365525.1. Classification (NCBI taxonomy): domain Eukaryota; kingdom Metazoa; phylum Chordata; class Chondrichthyes; order Heterodontiformes; family Heterodontidae; genus Heterodontus; species Heterodontus francisci. The sequence goes on along the minus strand of NC_090382.1, from coordinate 70,852,266 downwards.
GGGCACCCATCAGCCTTCTTTTATCAAGAGACGCAGCCTGTCAATCCTTTCCCAATATGTACACCCACGCAAAACTCTTAAAGGCATCACCTTTATAAATCATCTTAGGATCTGAATAGAGGGATACAGACCCCAGAAGTGCAGAAGGTTTTAGTTTAGACAGGCATCAAGATCGGCGCAGGCTTGGAGGGCCAAATGGCCTGTTCCTGTGCTGTACTGTTCTTTGTTCTCTGCACCTCTATATCCTTTCTGTAATACAGCAACCAGAACTGCACACAGTACAGCAAATGCGGTTTAACTAAGGTTAGATACAGGTTTAGCATAACCTCCCGACTTTTCAATTCTATCCCTCCAGAAATAAGGCCTAGCACTTGGTTTGCTTTTTATACGGCCTTGCTAACCTGTGGCGCAACTTTTAGTGATGGAGTACAAATATACCAAAGATCCTTTTGCTCCTCTACCCCACCTAGACTTGTACCTTCCAAGTAATGTGACCACCCTATTCTTTCTACCAAAATGTGCTACCTCTCATTTATCAGTGTTGAACTTCATTTGCCAACTATTTGCCCATTCTGCAAGTTTATTAATGTAGTCCTCCTCAGTATTGTTTATACCCCCCCACAATTTGGTGTCATCCACAAATTTAGAAAGTGTTTTTGATTCAGACATCCAGATCGTTAATGTAAATGGTCAACAGCAGTGGTTCCATCACTGAATCTTGTGGAACACCACTTCCCACCTTCAGCCACTCTGAATAACTAACCCTTTACTCCCACTCTCTGCTTTGTCATTGTCACTTGTCCCCTGATTCCACATTCTCTGACCTTATTGATTAGTCTATTATGGGGCACCTTGTTGAAGGCCTTTTGAAAATAGAGATAAATTAAAGCTAGAGATTATCATTGTCTACTCTGTTGCCTACCCCAAAAAATACAGTAAGTTTAATCAAGCAAGATTTTCTCTTTTGAAATCCAGACTGACTATTCATTATAATAGTTTTCATTTCTTGTATTCGCTCCGGAAGTAAGAATTCCATTATTTTTCCTACTACCAATATTAAGCTGACTGGTCTGTAATTCCCTGGGTAAGTTTTGTCTCCTTTCTTAAATAAAGGAATTACATTAGCTATCTGCCAGTCTTCTGGTGTTACAACTTTTTCTAACAAATTATTAACTGTGTGTAGTAATGCTTCTGCTATCTCAATCCTAGATTCTTTTAAAATATGTGGATGCAATCCATGCAGACCAGGGCTTTATCCTCAGTTTGATTAGTTTATTTAATACATCCTCTTTTAAAAAAAATTTAAATGCACCTCTCATTATTCAAATGTCAAGTCTACCTGTTCTATCTCCCTAGTAAATATCAAAGCAAAATAATTTAATATTTCTGCCATCCCTCTATCATTACCTGTGGTATTATCCTGTCTATTCCTTAATGATCATATTTCCATCAGCTTTTAAAACTTTACATGCCTGTAAAATATTTTATGGTTTCGTTTTTAGTTCCTTGATAATTTAGTTTCATAGTTTCTCTTTGCCTTCCCAATTTTTTTTTCCAACTTCTCTCCTGATCTCTTCATATTCTCTCTTATCTTGCACTGCTCTGCTGTACATGTACTTAATGTATGCCTTTCCTAACCCTCAACTGTTCCCTTATGTTTTTATTCATCCAGAGTCTCACTAGTGTTTAGCTTGTGCTTTCCTTTTAATTAAATATATTTTTCCTGCACTCTGTTGAACATAGTTTTAAAAGGTTTCCCATTGTATTTCCACATCGTTGTTTGCCAATATTGTTGCCAATTTTATTTTCCAAGTTCAATTTTCAGTCCTTCAAAATCAGCTTTTCTCCAATCTGTTAACCTGGTTTTCGTCATACTTATGTCCTTCTCCAACATCTTAAAACATACTGTATTATGGTCACTGGATCTTCCCTTTTCACTTCTCATATCTGCTCTGGTTCATTCCCCATTATTAAATCCAATAGCAAATCTTTCTTTCTTGGGCTTTTTACATATCGGGTTAGAAAAGAATCCTGCACACACTGTAGGAACTCCATTCCCTTATCCCCTTTACCTACCTCTTCTGTCCAATTAATAGTTGAAATCCCCCATGATTATCCTTTTATTTTTACTCAACTAATTTTTCTGAACATTTCTTCCTCCATCGCCTTTCCCCTATTAGGTGGCCTGTAGATTACATATATTAGGGTGATTGATCCTTTATCATCTTTTATCTCTATCCACATGGATTCTGTTTCATCTTGTGATAGCTGCGTCCCTTTTTTCTACTGCCATTATGTTACCCTAATAAGTACAGCTACCCCACCTTTCCTTTTCCCCTCTTTATCTTAATGTTATATCCTACAATGTCTAATTTCCAGTCCTGATTTTTCTGTAGCCATGTCTCAGTAATCCCTACTATATCTGGTTCCTCTCAATGCACGATTGCCTCCAGCTCCCCTGTTTTATTACAGATTTCCTTTCACTATGTTTAACCAACTTTTTTGACTCCTGTTGTATAACTACTTATTCCCTTACCATCAATGTCTTCCCTTACTCTATTCTTTCCTGTGCGGTCCTTCCCCGTTTTGTTTATATTTAAACTACTTGCATTTCTTGAGGACATTTCCCATCTTACTAGTTTAAACCCTTTGCCACTTCCCTATTTACCCTTTCCGCCAGGGCACAGCTCCTTCCTGTCCCCATACTGGTGTTCGTGTCCCATGAAAAGGAATCCCTCTTCTCCACACCAGCCCTTTAGCCATGTGTTAAGTCTCCTGATCTGATTGTTCCCATGACAATGTGCACGTGGTTTGGGCAATAATCCAGAGATTACTCGAGGTCCTGCTTTTAATTTGAGCCCAACTCCTGATACTCTTTCAGCAGGGCCTCCATCCTGTTCCCACCCACGTTGTTTGTTCCAACATGGACCATGACAACTGGATTTACCCCCCCTCCCTTTCCAAGTTCCTCTCCAGCTGCCGTGAGATATCCCTTACTCTGGCACTGAGTAGGCAACCTACCCTTCAGGATTCTCGTTCTTGGCTGCAAAGTGCATTTTTATATAATATTCTGGAATCTTCGGATGTTTCAGAAGTTAAATTTCTAAATCGGTTTCATTTTTCAATTAGAACTGTAAATTAATGGCTATTGTTACATATTTCTTACCCAAATATTTGGTCATTTCAAACCCAGGTTACACAAGACTGTAGGCAGAGTGAACAGATAGGAGGTAGGTACTCAGTGCTTCACCACATTAGGAAGCGCCTGAGCTTCGATAGCCGCTAAGTTTTCTCTCAGATTCTGGCCCCTCTCCTTCAAATCTGCTGTCATTACCCCCTCCTCAAAAAAAAAACGCTTGATCCCTCCATCCTTGTAAATTACCATCCCATCTCTCGCCTTCCTTACCTCTCCAAAATCCTTGAACATGTTGTTAACTCCCAAATTCATGCCCATTTTTCCCAGAACTCCATGTCTGAATTCCTCCAATCAGGTTTCCGCCCCTGCCACAGTACCGAAACAGCACTCCGTCACAAATGACATCCTAGGTGACTGTGACAAAGGTAAACTATCTCTCCTCGTCTTTCTCTATGTGTCTGCAGGCTTTGACACAGTTGATCACACCCTCCTCCTACAACACCTTTCTATCTTCATCCAGCTGAACTCGCCTGGCTACATTTTTACCTAATCGTAGACAGAGAATGGCTTCTCTTCCCGCTCCCGCAGTTACCTCTGGTGTCCCTCAAGGATCTATCCTTGGCTCCCTTCCAGTTCTGATCTACATGCTGGCCCGCAACATCATCCGAAAACCATGTCAGTTTCTACACGCATGCCAACGACACCCAGCTCGACCTCACACCAGCTCTCTCAACGCCTCCACTGTCTCTAAATTGTGGAACTGCTTATCTGGCATCTTGTACTGGATAAGCAGAAATTTCCTCAACTGAATATTGGGAAGACCGAAGCCACTATCTTTGGTCCCAATACAAACTCCGCTCCCTAGTTACCAACTCCATCCCTCTTCTTGGCAACTGTCTGAGGCTGAACCAGACTGTTCACAACCTCTGCAATATTTGACCCCTAGATGAGCTTCCGACCACATACCCGCGCCATCACTAAGACCACCTATTTCCACCTTCGTAATATCACCTGTCTCTGCCCCTGCCTCAGCTCATCTGCTGCTGAAACCCTCACCCATGCCTTTTACCCCAAAACTTAACTATTCCAATGCACTCCCAACCAGCCTCCGTAAATTTGAGGTCATCCAAAACTCTGTTGCCCATGCCCTAACGGGCACTAAATTCCATTCACCCTTGTGCTCGCTAACATACACTGGCTCCTGGTGAAGCAACACCTCAGTTTTAAAATTCTCATCCTGGTTTTCAAATCCCTCTATGGCATCAACCCTCCCCATCTCTTTACTCTCCTCCAGCTCCACATCCCTCCAAAATATCTGCACTCTAATTCTGGCCTCTTGAACTTCCCAGATTACAATTGCTCCACCATAGTTGATTGTGCCTTCAGCTGCCTAGGCCCCAAGCTCTGAAATTCCCTTCCTAAACCTCTCTGCCTCTCGACCTCAATTTGTTCCTTGAAAGCAAATCTTACAACCTACCTCTTTAACTAAGTTTTAGTCTGCCCCAATATCTCATGCGTCTCAATGTTGTATTTTGTTTTACAATGCCCCGTGAAGCATTGTGGGATCTTTTATTACATTAAAGGTACTGTTATAAATAAAAGTTTTGTTGTTTTCGCACTAGTTCATATTCATCACCGGGGAAGTGTCTGAGGAGGGGGAAATCTCACATTTAAGGCGCGTTTTTTTTTTATGATTTTGTTCATTGGAAGTGACAATGATTTTTGAAGTATTTATTGATTCCTGTTTTTCACCAATGTTCTGATTTTTTTCAACATTTTACTGCTCATTTTTTCCCCAGGTTTTGCTGCTAACTTCTCCCCAACAGTTACTGATCCATTTTCTTCAAAGAATGATATGGAATTGGGCTATCACATATTATTTCACAAGAAAAACACACTGGAAAAAAAATCCCATCACAGCAACACCTATAGGTACAGAAAGTACCAGAGAACAAATTACATAAGAGTTTTCAGCGCACTTTAAAATTAAACTGGAAGTTAAGTCACAACATTTAAGTAATAATAGCTGATCTCCATAACACTGCATATTGGGAGTCAAGAACACGAGAAGTCTTGAGGTGAAGCAGGGCAGCAGGCAATTGTACCAGGGCACACACAAAATATGACTAAAATGTGAAATGAAATATATTTTCATTATAAATTGCCATGTCCATATTTCTAATGGATACCACCTCTATGTAGTCACAATGTAACTACATCCTCCTGTCAATGTTAATACTGAAGTGTCTCCATTGGCAGGGCAGCGTAAATACAGAACATGTTTGCACAGGCAGTTACCATTATAACTATGAATAAAGTTGATAGGGAGTATGCACAGACAAGTTTTAATTAACCAATTTCCTGTGGCTTTGTGCATGGTAAGTCACTGTCCTTTTTCACATGTCCCTAATGTCTTAAGTGCTGCTGTTTCTGTCTCCTGTTCTACTTTTGTCCCTTTCTCTTTGTTGGTTCTTTCCCCTCATCTCTTTGCTTCTGTCTTTTTGTTCTTCCTTTTTGGATTACAAGCAGTGGTGGCATGGTATACAAAGAACAAAGAAAATTACAGCACAGGAACAGGCCCTTCGGCCCTCCAAGCCTGCGCCGATCCAAATCCTCTATCTAAACCTGTCGCCTATTTTCTAAGGGTCTGTATCTCTTTGCTTCCTGCCCATTCATGTATCTGTCTAGATACATCTTAAAAGGCGCTATCGTGCCCGCGTCTACCACCTCCGCTGGCAACGCGTTCCAGGCACCCACCACCCTCTGCGTAAAGAACTTTCCACGCATATCCCCCCTAAACTTTTCCCCTTTCACTTTGAACTCGTGACCCCTAGTAATTGAATCCCCCACTCTGTGAAAAAGCTTCTTGCTATCCACCCTGTCTATACCTCTCATGATTTTGTACACCTCAATCAGGTCCCCCCTCAACCTCCGTCTTTCTAATGAAAATAATCCTAATCTACTCAATATGATCTAATAAAGGAAAAAGCCACCAATGGCTTCATACTACAACTGGACAAAACATGGTCCTGAACAGCTAGCTAGCTTTGCTCCTCTCATAACGAGAGGCTGAGTAAATTGAGTCTATATTCTCTGGAGTTTAGAAGAATGAGAGATGATCTCATTTGATACCTACAAGAGTCTGAAGGGGCTTGACAAGAGTAGACACAGAGGTTGGCGAATCTAGAATATGGGGGTGCAATCTCAGGATAAGGGGCCAATTATTTAGGACTGAGAGGAGAAATTTCTTCACTCAAAGGCCGTGAATCTTTGGAATTCTCTCCAGAGGGTTGTGCATGCTCCATCATTGTATATATTGAAGGCTGAGATAGCAGATTTTTGCTCTCTCGGGAAATCGAGGGTTATGGGGAGCAGGCAGGAAAGTAGAGTTGAAGCTGAGGATCAGCCATAACTGTATTGAATGGCGGAGCAGGCTCAAGGGGCCGTATGGTCTACTTCTGCTTGTAATTCTTATGTTATGCTCGTCCCATTATGAGATTTATGAGAACCTTGTGGCCAGATTGCATAATTGCAGGGCAAAATAATCTCACTATAATAGCAACTATTGTGCATCACACTGTGCTTTATTGTTGAAAAGGCCTTGCACAACATCTACAGGTACTTAGGTTTTCAATTAAATGTGTGCACTATGTATTGCATTCAATTATATATATGTCCAAAAAATGTGATTTTGCAATGAGACATTCAAATAGTTACTTTGTAATTATTAGTTTTTAAACTTAAGTGAAATATTAATATTTTGCAACGGAATGGAAATATTTGTGAAAGCACGGAAAGGTTCAAGGATTTGGATCAACTGGTAAGTTAAAAATTAGAAACAACTGGTATGGCTTGTGTCTGTAAACCCTTAAGCAAGCAGTCAACTGATCAAAGAATGAAGATAACATTGCTCTAACTCTAGAAACCTACCTCTGAGCACAGACACCCACTTAAAAAATAACTTATACACCAATCACCCTTAGTGAATAAGCATTTTGTAGCCAGCTATGGTTGCTTGAGATTGTGGCAGAAGATCAGCCTGTAGTTCCTCATTGAAGAAACACAGAATTTGTCCAATCTTTCTTGGCAATTAACCTAGGAGGAAAAAAAAATGTTTTTAATATACAGTCCAAAATAAGTTGATGACAACAAAAAAAAATGAAATTTAAACTATTCAAGGGAGTTTAGCCCTTCTCTCTCATTTCCCCATACCCAGCCAAGTTCAAAGGGCAGACCAGCCACGAAGCATCAAGGCCTTTACTAATGGCACTCAAACTAGCCATTGAGTGAGAAAACTCATTTCAGGAAATGCCCCATTTAATCTTTCCCCTCACTGAGAAAATGCAGTCTCCACGGTGCCTCGCTCAAAGCATAGCTGAGACCACTAGCGTGTGGTGAATCAGTTTATTTAGCCGATCAGTACTAATAAGTTAGAAAGAATCCGAATAAGCCAATACGTTAAGAAAGCAAAATACTGTGGATGCTGGAAATCTGAAATTAAAAGCAGAAAGTGCTAGAAATACTCAGAAGGTTAGGCAGCATCTGTGGAGAGGGAAACAGAGATAACGCTTCAAGTCTATGACCTTTTGTCAGAACCAGAAAAAGTTGAGATATGTAATAGATTTTAAGCACGTACAGAGGCAGGGAAAAGGAGGAGGAGTTGAGGAAAGAACAAAATGGAAACTCTGACAGGAAGGCAGGAGAGATTAAATGACAAAAAAGGATGATGGTGAAAAGGAAAAAAAAAGAAGAGATGGGAATAGAAACAAAGTAAAGAAACAAAAGATAGGTCTAGAGATGTTGGAAATGGGAATAGCAGAATCAACAGCTGCTGACTGAAAAAATGGTGACAGAGGTTATGATCTGAAATTGTTGAACTCAATGTTGAGTCTAGAAGGTTGTAAAGTGCCTAGTTGAAAGATGAGGTGCTGTTCTTCAAACTTATGTTGAGCTTAATTGGAAGTGTCAGAAGCCAAAGACAGAGAGAGGCTGGAGTGAGAGTAGGCTGGAGAATTAAAGCAACGGATGATCAGAAGCTCAGGGTCACACTTGTGGACTGAATGGAGGTGTCACCCAATCTACATTTGGTCTCCCCAATATGGAGCAGACCCCATTGTTAGCGGTGAATATAGTAAACTAAATTGAAAGTAGTACAAGTAAATCGTTGTTTCACCTAGGAGGAATATTTGGGGCCCTGAACGGTGGGAAGGCAGGAGGTAACAGAGTGGTGTTCCAGCTCCTGCACTTGCATGGAAAGGGGAAGGGGTGATTGAGGAGTGGACCAGGGTGTTGCAGAGGTTATGGTCCCTTCAGAATGCTGAAAGGGAAGGGGATGATGTATTTGGTGGTGGCATCCTGCTGGAGGTGACGGAAATGGCAGAGGATGGGCCATTGAACGTGGAAGCTGGTGGGGTGGAAGTTAAGGGCAATGGTAACCCTATCATAGCTCTGGGAGGGAGAGAAAGGTGTGGGAACTGAAGTGCGGGAAATGGACCAGGCACAGTCGAGGGCCCCATCAACAATGGTGGAGGGGAATCCACGGGTGAGGAAAAAGAAAGTCATATTGGAAGTGCAGGTATGGAAGTAAAGTCTGGCTCGAGTATAAAATTAAAACCCAACCCGACCACAGCAAACCTGAATCAGACCCGGGCCAGAGTTCGTCAATTTTTTTCATGCCCGAGAATATCAAACATGTTATTAGTACCAAAAAGAATTGCGTCAAAATGTAGATTAAAAAGAAAACAAATACAAAACAAAACACGACCACAGACGACCCAAAACAACCCCAAATGCTGGACACAGAATATAGACCCGACCCGAACCTGACGCACGTAGTTCAGGTTTGGGTCGGGTAGCCAGGCTTTATATGGAAGGTATCATAGTCTTAACAGATGAGATGGAGAAACTGAAAGAATGGAGTAGAGACCTTACGGGAAGTTGGATGGGAGGAAGTAGTCAAGGTAGCTGTGGGAGTTAGTGGGCCTATAATGAATATTGGCCCCCAGAGAAGGAGACAGTGAAGCCAGGGAAGCAAAGGGTCAGAGATGGACTATGCAAAGCCGAGGGAAGGTTGGAAATTGGAAACAAAGTTGATGAAATTTTTGGGGAAAGAGCAGAAAATGGCACATATCCAATGTACCAGAAAGAGAGGTGAGGGAGGGGACCTGTGTAGGACTGGAACAAAGAGTGCTCCACATATCCCGAGAAAGTGAGTGGAGTCAAAGCAGAGGTTATTCAAATATGAGAACAAGTCCAGCCGGGTGGAGGAGGCTGGTGGTGGGTGGGAACTGGTTGGCCTACGTTCAAGGAAGCAGAGCGTTACCAGGTCATCCTAGTGAAGGATGGAGGTGTACAGGGAGTGAACGTCTATGGTGAAAAGCAGAAGATTAGGCCAGGAAACTGTTAAAGGGGCGGAGGGCATTGGAACAGTCGCAGGATATCAGTGGAAAAGACTGGACAAGAGGAAGAAAAAAAAAAGTCAAACTAGGCAGAAATCAGTTCCGTGCAGCAAGAACTGATGATCCCATTCCCATCGCCCTTTGTCTTGCATCATTATACCTGTTGTCATTTAATCCCTCCGCTCTTCCACCCGGTCATAGGCCTTCCATTTTGTTCTTTCACCCTTCTTTCGCCATCTCTGCACTTGCTTAAAACCTGTTACATCTCTAATTTTTTCCAGTTCTGACAAAAGACATCAACCTGAAATGTTAACTGTTTCTCTCCACAGATGATGCCTGGCCTGAATATTTTCAGCATTTTATGTTTTTATTTCAATAAAAATTATTGTTGTGCCAATATCTCATGTTATGCTATCACCGCAAATTGATCCTACTAGCGAAAGGCTTAATGCTGGAGCAAAATGCTCTCTGTTTCATCCAAGTTTAGAAGGATGGAATCTATGAAATGATACTGCTATTCTTCTCTCCCCACCCCAATACATACACAGTTCAAACTGACACAAAGAGTATTTCACACATCAATTTCTTTGAATAACTTGTATTTATATTGTACTTTTAACACAAAATGTCCCAACTCACTTCACAGAATTATAAAACAAATTTGACACTGAGCTACATAAGGCATAATGAGAGCAGATGGTCAAAAGCTTGGCCAAAGGGGTAGGTTTTAGGAGAGTCTTAAAAAGACAGCGAGATAGAGAGACAAGAGAATTCCAGGGCCTAGGGAGCTGAAGGCATTGGACGTCAATGGTGGAATGATTAATATCAGGGATCCTCAAGAGGTGGGCAAATATCTTGTAAGGGTGAGAAGCGGAAGGAGGTTACAGAGCTAGACAGGGGCAAAGCCATGGAAGGATTTGAAAGCAATAAGAATTTTTAAATCGAGACGATACTAAACCAGGAGCCAATCTAGGTCAGCAAACAGGATTTGGTACAATGGCAGCAGCATTTCAGATGTTCTCAAGTTTACAGAGGGTAGAATGTGGGAGACCAGCCAAGGGTGTGCTGGAATAATCAAGTCTAGAGGTAACAAACATGAAAAAATGAGGGTTTCAGCAGCAAATGAGTTGAGGCAGGCAGAGTCAAGCAATTCTATGAAAGTAGAAATAGATGGTCTTAAACGAAGGTGTGGCTATGTGGTCAGAAGCTCATTTGGAGGGTAAAATATGTCACCAAGGTTGCGAACAGTTTGGTTCAGTCTCAGGCAGTTGCCAGACAGGGATGGATATGAGAACATATGAACAAGGAGCAGGTGTAGGCCACTCAGCCCCTCGAACATGCTCCGCCATTCAATAAGATCATGGCTGATCTGACTGTAACCTGAACTCCACATTCCCACCTACCCCCAATAACCTTTCACCCCCTTGCTCATCAAGAATCTATCTACCTATGCCTTAAAAATATACAAAGACTCTGCTTCCACTGCTTTTTGCGGTAGAGTTCCAAAGTCTCACGACCGTCAGAAAAAAATTTCTCCTCATCTGTCTTAAATGGGCAACCCCTTATTTTTAAACTGTGACCCCTAGTTCTAGATTCTCCCACAAGAGGGAACATCTTTCCTACACCACCCTGTCAGAACCCCTCAGAGTCTTGTGTTTCAATCAAGTCGCCTCTTACTCTTCTAAACTCCAGCTGATACAAGCCTAGCCTGTCCAACCTTCCCTCATAAGACAACCCGCCCATTCCAGGTATTAGTCTAGTAAACCTTCTCTGAACTGCTTCCAATGCATTTACAGCCTCCTTAAATAAAGGAGACTAAGGAAGCGATAACACATTAAAGGGCTTGAGAGGAAAGGGAGATTGGAGCTGGGGAGGTAATTTACCAGGTTGGTGGGGTCAAGGGTTGTTTTTCCTGGAGGAGCGAGATGATAATGGCAGATTTGAAGGTGAGGGGGACAGTACCTTAAGGGAGAGAGCCATTAACAATATCAGCTAACATGACAACCTCGAAAGGAAGTTGAGTGGTCAGCAGTTTACTGGGAATAGGGTTAAGGGAGCAGGATGTGGGTATGGACAAGATGAGCTCAGAGAGGGGAGCTAGGAGAGAAAGTAGAGAATGTGAGTTCAGGCCCAGGGCAAGGGGGAGCTTTAGAGAAAGTTTGGCCTAGTGGGCTGGGGGAAAAAAAAAGAGGCAGCTGATCAAATAGTCACAATCTTAGTGACAAAGAGTCCATGAGCTCCTTGACCTTACTGTTGGAGGTGAGGGCGGAGGAGACAGGGGAGACTCTTAATAAAAACACTGGATTAATTCATGCAGGATTTTGGATACATCTTATCACCAGTGAGCTGGACTCACCTGGTGAACAATTTTAGGTACAGAAGTTCAGACATGGCTTTAGCTCACCAGTAACATTTTAATCCAACTGTTGCTATTATTAAAGACGAAGGATAGATTTTCCACCATGTTCAATATAAAAAGTTATACACAATAAAAAAATTACTCGTCAAACTTCTGTGGAAATCCAAACGATTAGGGGCAGAAATTTCAAATTCCATAGTTTTAACCAATAGATAAATGGTTTTGTCATTTGTAAATTTTGGGGAGAGGCTGCAAGAAAGAGTTGTGCATTTACAATATTATAAAATAGCATGTAGTACAGTGCAATATCAATTGTGTCAGTCGAAGGACTACATTCGCAAAAAGTGAAATGTACCATGTAGAAAAAAATTTAAGGTTTGAGCTTTGCTTCATAGATTTTGAATAAAGATTTGGAGCTCCAATAATGTATGCTGGCAATATCAATTCCTCTGGTTTCATTTAACTTTTTTTCAAATGCTTTCATTGCAAGGTGAGGCTTCAAAGTGAACCATTCTGCTGAGTGTTCATACGATTTAACAGAAACTATCCTACAATCTGCAACAGTCATTTTTCATCTAGAAAAAAACTTGTAGGTGCATACATGGAAAAATGCAAGGAAAATAGATACAATGTTTTTTTTAAAATAGCTATCCTGGTACATAAAAAATAAGACAAACCATTATGCAATCAAAGTGCCTTAACAAAATTGGCTTGCTGAAAGTCTTCAAACAAAAACATGTACAAAACCAATATTCCAAATCTTTCCTTAACCAGGGAGAGGAAACAGCATCCTCCTAACATTCTGTCGCTATGAATCTGCCTTCTGTTTTTACCTAGAAGATAGAAGCACAATTTTAAGGAATTTTATCTACTCTTCACAGATCAATGGGAGGTAAGCACCTCCAGACATGAAGCCAAATTTGTAGGACAATGGAATGGTTACAGCACACGAGGCAGCTATTCGGCCCATCCAGCTCTCCAAGAACAATTTAGCTATCCCACTCACCTGTCCTTGCCCCCATAGCCCTGCATTTTTTCCCTTCAGGTGCTAATCCAGTTCCCTTTTGAAACCATGATTGAATCTCCCACCACCATACTCTTAGGCAATGCATTCCAGATCATAACCACTCACTGCATAAAATGATTTTCCTCATGTCACCTTTGATTCTTTCACCAATCGTTTTAAATCTGTCCCCTCTGGCTCTTGACTCTTCTGCCTATGGGAACAGTTTCTCTCCATCTATTCTGTCCAGACCCCTCATGATTTTGAGCACCTCTATCAAATCTCCTCGCAACCTTCTCTTCTCTGAAAACAACCCCAGCATCTCCAATCTATCCATGTAACTGAAGTCCCTCATCCCTGGAACCATTCTCTTAAATCTTTTCTGCACCCTCTCTAGGAAGGATGTGAAGGCTTTAAAGTGCATTGCCCAGGATAAGACAATACTCCACACTTGAGGCCGAACTAGTTTTATAAAGATACACAATAACTTCAACAAAAACAGAAAATGCTGGAAATACTCAGCAGGTCAGGCAGCATCTGTGGAGAGAGAAATAGAGTTAGTGTTTCCAGTCGATGACCTTTTATCAGAATTGGGAAAAGTTAGAAATGGAATAGATTTGAAGCAAGTGAAAAAGGGGAGGGTGGGAAAAAGAACAAAGGGCCTACTAGAAGTTGGAAGACAGGAGAGATTAAATACCTTCCTCCAGTCTGAAAAACAACCATTCAACACCGCTCTTTTTCCTGTCAGTCAACTAAATATCCAAACTGCCGGTGTCTGCTGCTAATGTCCCTTTTATTCCATGGGCTTCAACTTTGCCGGTGAGCCGATAATATGGCACTGTATCAAATGCCTTTTGGAAATCCATGTACGCCACATCAACTGCATTACCTAATCAACCTTCTCTATTACCTCATCAAAAACTCAATTAAGTTAATTAAGCACAACTTGCCTTTAGCAAATCTCCGCTGGCTTCCCTTAATTAATTCACACTTGTCCAAGTGGCTGTTAATTTTGTCCCGGATTATTGTTTCTAAAAGATTTCCCACTATCAAGGTGGGACTGACTGGCTTGTAGTTGCTGGGCTTATCCTTAAACCTTTTTTGAACAAGGATGTAGATTTACGTCAACTTTTGTCAACTAACTGGATCCAACATTTGGCACCTTCTGGACTTGGGTTTTCGTTCTCATTTTCGACTATATACTTTTTCTGTAGTTGATTTTTCTTTCTCCTCACCTGCCCAATTCCATACCATCCTTCTTGAAGACAGAGACTCATGAAAAGGTGCAGTTTTCATGGGTGGCAGAAGCCTTCAATATCCTAACTCAAGTGACCATAGATCTACCTGGAAAATCTCACGAGGCATCATTATGGGCGGCACAGTGGTTAGCACCGCAGCCTCACAGCTCCAGCGGCCCGGGTTCAATTTTGGGTACTGCCTGTGTGGAGTTTGCAAGTTCTCCCTGTGTCTGCGTGGGTTTCCTCCGGGTGCTCCGGTTTCCTCCCACATGCCAAAGACTTGCAGGTTGATAGGTTAATTAGCCATTATAAATTGCCCCTAGTATAGGTAGGTGGTAGGGAAATATAGGGATAGGTGGGGATGTGGTAGGAATGTGGGATTAGTGTAGGATTAGTATAAATGGGTGGCTGATGGTCAGCACAGACTCGGTGGGCCGAAGGGCCTGTTTCAGTGCTGTATCTCTAAACTAAACATCAAAGCCAAGCTTAGTATCTAGTTCTGTGCGCACTAGCACATTCCACAGCATTCGGAAAGGGATCTTGGATTTACATTTCCCACTTTATATCCCCAGAACATGTCAATTCTAATGTCAACTACCACCTGTGTTGAGATCATGCAGCTTATGTACAATGCCACAGTACATATTCCAATCAATCAAGATATTTGCCCTTTAATTCAGTTTGTTAAATGCAAGAATCCCTCTTTCAAAATATCTCATTTCAAAATTTAGCTATATTTTGTCATTAATTATTTAAAAATATAAATATTGGAATCAGTAAAGAACAGTCACAATTTTAAAATGTCATTTGACTACACTTTTGTCTCAGATCTAGAAGATTGTGATTTCACCCCTATTCCAGAATTTGAGCATATAATCTAGGATGGCATTTGAGTCAGTCCCAAGGTAAAGCTGAATTGTGACAGTGCGAAATTTCACATATGAGACACAAAAAAAAACGGTCAACTCAAAAGATCTCATGGCACTATTTGAACAGGGTGTTCGCCAAGTGTCCTGGCTAGCATTTCATGTACAAACAAATTCAAAAACAGAATAACTGGTTATTCATTTTATTTGTGGGAGCATGCAGCCTCATCTGCTTATGTAACAGTGACAGCACTTAAAAGGTAACTCCTTGACTATGAACTACTTTGAGGTGTCCTGACATGATCAGATGCTGTATATACATGCAAGTTGTCCAGTGTTAAATGTCCATTTATAAATCTGCAGCTTTCAACATAAAATATGGTTCTTGCAAATAAAAGGTGCCAAAGCAGTCTCATTTTTCCCCTTCACACCCATTTTTGTTATTTGAGACACTGGTGTACCATTTTCTTAAATGGCCAGAGCCTTAACATTCCAAAAAGGAGAAGAGAGGAAAATGAATTGGTATATATCAGCAAGATACCAAAATTTAAACTGTCTATTTCTATCCTGTAATTATGTGAGGAATATTCTACCATTTGGTTTAATTATCAGTCCCACTTCCACATTCAACTGAAGTCATACTGCAGAATATTGGAAATTCCAATCCAGAACATCTTATCTGTCATAATGGTACTGTCATAAGAGTTTTTTTAAAAAAAACTAAGAGGTCTGCGTGTCTTTAAGGCTGAGAAAAAAAAACTTTGAGAACATGGAAGGCAATTTGTATCCAAGCAACAGGAAGATTTTACAACAGTCTTGTAACTTCACTGTTGAAAGCTTTTAGTTTCAGTCCTGCAGAATGAAAAAAAAGATCAGGGAGCTGGACAAGCAGCTAGCAGTGATTTGCTGATAGACCAGAGAAAAAGACCTATTCTCTCTGAAAATAAGCTTTGCATTTCAAGGGGAAAAGTGGTACATTTAAAGGTGTGGTTTTGACCTTCCTGAAGAGAGAAAAGACCCAGAGCAAGAGGCGTTGCTACACTCTGTGGAGAAATACTGCTTTGGAGAAAGGAAGCCTTGTGTTTCAGGTGTGGCACGTTGCTGTTATCTCCAGTCTCAAGAATCCCTGCCTCAAGAGTGAGTTCTGTTGCTTTTTGTGTTGTTTTTGGAAGATCCTGACAAGTTCAAAGTTTCTACTGTTGGACAGCTTTCAAATTTAAGTAGACCTGTTGTTACACCTTAAGCTGAAAGATCTATGTGCTGTCTACTGCAGATGAACAATTTCCTTGAATGCCTACCCATCACATACTTTATCAAATTCACCTGGAGACACAGAGTGGTATCCGACTATTAGACTCCGGGACACCTCACCAATCCGGAAACATCCTACCCAATTCTGAATTATTTTATTGTTCCTAAGAAACAGTTACAACTTAAATCACCCTTTTACCCCAGTTAACTGATTTTTGAACGTATGTGCTAGCATGAGGGTTAAGAAGAGTAAGGGGTTAGGAAATCTGTTCATAAATGATAGATATAAATCTACATGTAAAACTTGGTTTAATAGTTTTTTATGTTGTTTAAAGTAATCTGGTTTGGCGTGCTTTATTCTGGGAGATAAATAGTGTTTAATTTGGCTAATTTCCAGAAGGTGGGAATCTTTACTAATGTGCGGTGACCTGTGGAATAGTGGGACTGAATTAACAGTGTATTACTCCCACCTTGGTCACAACAGTACCGATAGGTTTGGGGGAAAAAACTGTTTTGGTCAGTATGCTTTACATGTTGTTGGATACTCTTAATTCAAAGCCTTATGTTGTTCCTGCCATCAGTACTTCACCCCATGTTCTAAACATTTTGCCGCAAACGCCAGTCCCAGTTTGGATTGACAAATCAGTAGCTGCATTGCTTAATATGTTCAAAGAAAGTGGATGCAATATGAATGTCACAGATATTGCAGTTCATTGAAATATTGTGGTATCACTGCAGTACTCTCAAATAGCTTGGACATGTTCTTTGCACAAATATCGCGAAATTTCCTAGTCAAATATATCACATAGCATTTTGTGTGTGATGGACAAGTGACTGCAGGAGTTATTTCAACCCCTTCAATGCAGTTCGTTTGTTTTTTTTTTGTCGAGTTTAGAGAATCAACTTAGCTGATTTTAATATCTCCATAATTAACTGAAGTCTTCAGCTTCCATATGAGGAAATTAAGATGAAAGATTTGATCAGTTATCAGAGACTTATTGCTCATCTTCATTTTATCACTTCACTGCATAACATTAGTTCATAGACTTCCTGCTAACAAGAAATTATTTTTTGCATGAACACAAATTAAAACAGTATCAAGGCTTTACAGTTGACTTCCTCAAAAACTATACTGAAAAGTCAGCCTGGGATATGTGCTCAAATTCTGTATTGCTGGATTTCTCCAATAGAATACACAAGACTCAAGACTACAATAGTTAACTCTCAAGTACTTTAACAAATACCATATGTTCAGCCACCCAATTACTGAGGGCAACTGCCAACTGGTCATTTATTCCTTTTTGCCACCCTGTTTAGGAGGTTTCCAGTGGAGCCTGAGTTTGCAAAGTGTCCCCGTTCTTTGACTCTTTCTGGATACTTTGCTAATCACAGAGCTCGATCCCAGGGACTGCGGGTGAGCCAGCACATCAATCCATGCTGCAACTGAGCTCTGCTGGGATTAAGCTGATTACCTCTGTAATGTACTGTGCCAGGACTGTTACTTTTTTTTTTAAAAAGGAAATACTTCCTCTTTTCGAACTAATCATAAGCCCTTGTGGTGTTTGTTTAAATGTTGTTACCAGGATCCTCAGGGTATTGTTTTTAATATATATATAATTATAGTGCGTAAATGCAGAACCATACAATCATAGACTGATACAGCACAGAAGGAGGCCATACAGCCCATTGCGTCTGTACTGGCTCTTTGAAAGACTTATCCAATTAGGTCCACTACACTGCTCTTTGCCCATAGCCCAAATATTTCTTTTTCAAGTACTTACCCAATTCCCTTTTGAAAGTGGTTATTGAATCTGCTCCCACCACCCTTTCAGGCAGCGCACTACAGATCACAACTTGCTGCATACAAAAATGTTTCCACATGTGTGAGTCC
This sequence comes from Heterodontus francisci, assembly GCF_036365525.1. NCBI lineage: Eukaryota > Metazoa > Chordata > Chondrichthyes > Heterodontiformes > Heterodontidae > Heterodontus > Heterodontus francisci. The sequence continues at coordinate 70,834,124 of NC_090382.1, read as the reverse complement.
TCTGGTTATTGACCCGTGTGTCAGTGGAAACACTTTATCCTTATTTATTCTATCAAAACCCTTCATGATTTTGAACACCTCTATCAAATCTCCCCTTAACCTTCTCTTCCCAAAGTAGAAGAGAACCAGTTTCTCTAGTCTCTCCTTGTAACTGAAGTCTTACACCCCTGGTACCATTTTAGTAAATTTCCTCTGCACCCTCTCCAAAGCCTTGACATCCTTGCTAAGGTGTGGTGCCCAGAATTGAATACCCCAGCCGAGGATTAACAAGTATTTCATAAAGATTTAACAGAAGTTCCTGGCTTTGGTACTCTATGCCTCTGTTTTTGAAGTCAAGGATCCATTAACAGCCTTCTCAATATTTTCTGTCACTTTCAAATACTACAATCTCAGGTGTGTCTGTTCCTGCACAGCGTTATAATTATACCATTTACTTTATGTTGCCTCTCCCCGTTCTTTCTACCAGAATGCATCACTTTACACTTCTCTGCATTAAATTTCATGTCATATGACTGCCCATTTAACAAGTCTCTCTCCTTAAGTTTGCTACTATCCTCCTCATTGTTGACTACATTTCCAAGTTTTGCGTCATCTGCCAGGTGTAAGTCATTAATTTATCTCAAGAACAGTGGTCCAAACAACAAGAAATAATAAAGGTGCCATTGCACCAGTGGGTATATTCACATTTGCAGAAAAATTACAGAGAGATGCAAGAACTACAGAGTAGCAATAATGGAGGAACTCAATTATCCTAAGATATACTGGGATAGTCTTTGTGCAAAGGACTGATGGGGGGAGGGGAGGGGGGGGTGGTGGTGAAAGAGTTTCTGCAGTGTTCAGGAAAATTTTCTTTATCGTTACATTCCTGCCCAACGTGGAAAGAGGCCTTACTGGATCGGGTTCTGGGGAATGAGGTAGGTCAAGTGTCACGAGGGGAACATTTAGTTCGTGGTGATCATAGTATAAGGCTTAGATTAGCTATGAAACAATCTAGAGTAAAATTACTTAATTAGAGGTGGGCCAATTTCAGTGGATCATGAATGGCTCTGTCTCGCAAACTGAAATCAAAGACTGATAAGCAAAACTGTAATCAAACAATGGGCTGCCTTTAAAAAAAAAGAGATGGTACAGGTACAGTTAAGATGCATTCCCACAAAGGAGAAAAAGTAGGGCAGCCAAAACCAGAGCTCCCTGGATAATGAAACAGATCAAGGGATAGATGAAGCAGGAACAGGTGAGGTGGGGTGGGGATGGGGTATGACAGATGTCAGGATACTAATACAAGTGAGAACCAGGCTGAATATAGAAGGTTCAGAGGGGAAGGTGAGAAATGAACTAAGAGAAGCAAATTGAGAGTATAAGAGACTGGCAACTAACATAAAAGCGAATCCAAAGGTCTTCTATTGGCATATATAAAAAGTAAAAGGATAATGAGAGGTGCGACGATTAGGGACCGAAAAGAAAACCTACACATGGAGGCAGAAGGCACAGCTAAGGTACTAAATGAGTATGTTGCATCTGCCTTTACCAAGGTAACGAATGCTGTGAAAGTCATAGTGAAAGAGGAGGTAGTTGAGATACTGGATGGGCTAAAAATTGACAAGGTACTAGAAAGCCTGGCTGTAGTTAAAGTTGATACGTAACCAGAACCGAATGGGTTGCGTACACGGATGCCAATAGAAGGGTTGCAGGAGTACAGGCTGTAATATTCCAATCCTCCTTTGAAACAGGGGTGGTGCCAGAGGACTGAATAACTGCAACTGTTACACCCTTGTTCAAAAAAGGGTTTAAGGATAAATCGAGCAACAAAAGGCCAATCAGTTTAACCTCAGTGGTGGAAAAGTTTTTAGAAATGATAATATGGGACAAAATTAACAAGTCACTTGGACAAGTGTGGATAATAAAAGGAAAGCCACGAGAGTTTTGTTAGAGGCAAATTGTGTTCATCAAAAACTCAATCAAGTTAGTTTAACAGAGAAGGTTGATATGGTGCATATGGATTTTCATAAGACGATTGATAACGTGCTGCATAATAGGCTTGCCAGCAAAATTGAAGTGCATGGGGCAGTGGCAGCACGGATACCAAGCTGGCAGAGTGCCAAGAAAGAGAGCAGCAGTGAACAGTTGTTTTTCAGATTGGAGAAATGTACACAGTGGTTTTCCCCAAGGATCGAAACCATGACCACTGCTTTTCTTGATATATATTAATTATATGGACGTGGGTGTGCAAGGCACAAATTGTGAACTGTGAGGAGGATAGTGATAAGACTTCAAGAGGACACAGACAGGCTGGTCAAATGGACAGAGACCTGGCTGATGAAATTTAATACAATGAAAGCAAAGTGATACACTGATCAGAAGAACGAGGCACAATACAAAATAAAAGTACAATTTTCAAGGGAATGCCAGAACAGAAAGATAAGGGAGTTTATGTGCACAAATCGTTCCAGTGGCAAGGCAGCTTGAGAAAGTGGTTAAACAGGAATGCAGAAACCTAGGCTTTATAAAGAAGCAGAGTACAGAAGTAAGGAACTTGTGAAGAACCTATTGCTGAATCTGTCACCATCTACATCATGGGTTAACATTGACTAGAAACTTAACTGAACCAGCCAAATAAATACCGCAGCTACAAGAGCAGGTCAGAGGATGGGAATTGTGGCAAGTAACTAACTAAACACCCCAAAGCCTGCCACAGGTCAGTCAGTGTGATGGAATACTCCCCACTTGCCTTATACGTGCAGCTCCAACAACACTCATGAAGCTCAATACCATTCAGGACAAAGCAACCCATTTGATCGACATCCCATCCACCACCATATATCTTCACTTCCTCCACCAGTGCTGCACTGTGGCAGCTGTGTACACCATCTACGAGATGCACTGCAGCAACTCACCAAGGCTCCTTCGAAGGTACACGACCTCTATCACCTAGAGGGACAAGGGCACCAGATGCCTGGGAACACCACCACCTGCATGTTTCCCTCCATATCACACACCATCCTGACTTGGAACTATATAACTGTTTCTTCACTGTTGCTGGGTCAAAACCTTGGAACTCCCTCCCTAACACCACTTTAGGTTCATCTACATCACATGGACAGCAGCAGTTCAAGAAGGCAGCTCACCACCACCTTCTCAAGGGCAATTAGGGGTGGGCAATAAATACTAGCTTTGCCAGCGATACTCACATCCCAAGAGCAAATAAAAAAAAGATAGGTGCGGTCCCAGTTTCTGAAGAATTAGCTGATCTGAGTCAGGGTGGCAGGACAGAAGTGGTCTCAGTAACCCTGGGCTAGCAAGAGTAAAAATCAGCCAGAGTCCTTGCTACTGATCAGTGTCCAATGGCCCCCAACTTACGAGGGGGGTGGAGGATGCAGGTTTGGAAAGCTCCCATAGTTGACTGACCTGTTGATCAGAGTCAGATTATATTATATTGCGAAATGGCTACTTGGGTGAAGTGCTGGAAGGTAACTGGCTGCAAAGGAACCCAGTGTCAGAATTGCATTAACACCTTCAGCAGAGGTGAGGAAAGGAGTAAATCTACACTCGCGTCAAATTTAACTTCCATCATAACTTATGCGCCATAGGTATAAGCTATCATAGCGACCCACTCAGTTTTTGGAAAGGATTGTTTGCCACAGTATTTTTACCACACTGCAAAGTTAATATTAATCCGTCCAAAACTAACCACAATCTCAACAGCGGAATTCGGAAAAGGAAATAATCTTTCCAACGTATAAATTAATGCACGATAGGACAAAACAGAAGCGTTTCTAAATTAGATTCAGTCCATCAGTGGAATCGTATTTTTATTCAAGAGGAAGCGCAGTATCTAGTTGCGTAATGTGCGAAAACAGTTCAATACAAATCTTCCTCTAAATATATTCAGATTATATGCAGTGTAAATTCACGATTTATTAGGTGCTGTGAAATATAACGCGTCTCTCTTAGGCACCGAGATGGTTAACATGCCAAATCCTGACCGGTCAGCTGAACAACAAATTAACATAGAAACTTCCTCAAAGATTGCAATGCACACTGCGGATTTCAATGCTCGTGCATGGTGAGAATGTCTACAAGTAGGTCCACTGCAAACGTCTTAATGACCTTCTAGAATGATCTACGAAGACCGCCACCCCCAAAATTTAAGTGTATGTAAAGGCA